>NW_016107349.1:8570971-8605129 GCF_001604975.1 Cebus imitator | reverse complement strand
GCACTCCAGCCTGGGTAACAAGAGCAAAACTCCGCCTCAAAAAAAAAAAAATTAAAAAAAAAATAAATAAATAAAAAATAAAAAAAATAAAATGTACTAGGTACTTCAATGAACACTGATTAATTCTGGAGGATGTGGATGGGGATGTCACAGCAAACTACAGAAGAGAGGCATGTATTTGATTTCTAGGGCTACTGTTAATAAAGTACCACAAACTGAGTGGCTTCAACAACAGAAATTTTCCATCTCACAGTCCTGGAGGCCAGAAGTCCAATATCAAAGTGTTGGCAGCATTAGTTCCTTCTGAGGGGTGTGGGGCGGAATCATTCCTATGCCCTTCTCCTAGCTTCTGGTGGTTGTGCCAGTCCTTGGCAGACCTTGGCTTGCAAATCTCTGCCTTCATCTTCACATAGTTTGCCTTGTGTGAGTGTCTGTATCCCATTTACCCCTTTGTCACCTTGAATTGGGGCCCACCCTACTCCAGTATGAACTTCATTTTAATTTAAGGAATTGTAATCTGCAATGTAATATTTTCCAAATCAGGTAACATTCTAAGGCAGCAGCCTTTTTGGCAACAGGGACTGGTTTTGTGGAAGACAATTTTTCCATGGACGGGGTGGGTCAGGTTGATTCAAGGGCATTACATTTGCTATGCACTTTATTTCTATTATTACATTGTAATATGTAATGAAGTGCTTATACAACTCGCCATAATGTAGACTCAGTGGGAGCCCTCGTCTTGTTTTCCTGCAACTAGACCATCCCATCTGCCGGTGATGGGAGACAGTGACAGATATCATCAGGCATTAGATTCTCATAGGGACCGCGCAACCTAGATCCCTCTTGTGTGTGCAGTCTATTCACAGCAAGGTTCGTGCTCCTATGAGAATCTAACGTCACTGCTGATCTGAGAGGAGACGGAGCTCAGGTGGTAATGCAAGCAATGTGGAGTGGCTGTAAATACAGATGAAACTTACCTTGCTTGCCTGCTGCTCACCTCCTGCTGTGCAGCCTAGTTCCCAACAGGCCACAGACGGGTACCAGTCCACGGCCTAGGGATTGAGGACCTCTGTTCCAAGTTACTGGGATTTAGGATTTCAACCCATTAATTTGGGAGGAACACAATCCAACTCATAATAAGGTGGTCCATTCGGGCTGGACCTCAAAGATTCTGTAGGAGTTCAACAGGCTGTCAGCGGACGGTTGAGGGTATGGCACAACATGGAGGCTGCAAATGTGCATGCAGTTCTTGAAAGGCCTGGTTAATTTTAGGAATTACTTATTTGTGTCTGTTTTGAGACAGAGTCTCTCCGAGACAGACAGACAGACACACACACACACACACACACACAAACACACACAGAGACTCTATTTCAAATATACAAATGACAGAATACACATACACACAAAATAAGATGAGATAGTCTTTCAGAATTTTGCATGGAAAATGAATTAGGTTTGTATTTTTGTATGGAAAAAATTCCTGAGTGAGTGCTTGGCTTGGAAAATGGGTGACAGATGCTGTCACCCAGGCTGGAGTGCAGTGGTATAATTGGCTCACTGCAGCCTCGAACTCCTAGGCTCAAAGGATTATCCTTGCCTCCACCTCTCCAGTAGCTGGGATTACAAGCACGTGCCACTACTCCCAGCTGCTTTTTAATTTTTTTTTTGTAAAGACAGGGTCTCACTATGTTGCCCAGGCTGGTCTTGAACTCTTGGGATCAAGTGACCCATCTGCCTCAGCCTCCTAAAGCATTTGGATTACAGGCGTGAGCTACATGTATATTTTTAAAGAACTTATAAAACATGGCAAAAATAGTTCAAAAATTACCCATCATATTACAGAACTGTTCACATTTGGTTTCTTTTGTTCTAATCCTCATTACATTATATAACCAGGCTCATTCTATATATATATATATGGTTTTATTTTTGTATCCTGCTATAAAACATTTACATTCTGTTATAGGAAATTTGCAATGTTGCCAAAATTTATCTAAAAAGCCTAATTTTGATGGTTTATAGTATTTCATCATATTGACTGACTCAATTTGCTTAAAGTTTTCCCTGTGTTTACACATTTAGGTTTCTATATTTTTTATTGTCTTAAGATATGCTGTGATAAATTTTCTTTTTTAAAGACAGGGTCTCACTCTGTCACTCAGGCTGGAGTACAGTGACATGATCATGATTCACTGCAACCTTGAACTCCTGGGCTCAAACAATCCTCCTCCCTCAGCTTCCTGAGTAGCTAGGACTGCATGCATGTGCCACCATGCCTGGTAAATTGGTTTTTTTTTTCTTTTTCTAGCAATGAGGTCTCACTATGTTCCTGAACTGGAACAATTCTCCCCCTTTGGCCTCCCACAGTACAGGGATTACTAGTGGGAGCTACTGTGCCCAGTCTTTTGATAAATATTTGAACATGAATCCTGATTTACATGTTTTTGTTATTACCTTGTGACAGGTATCTAGATGAGAAATTTGTGGGTCATAGGATAAGAACATTTCAAGGCACAAGATACCTATTCCAAAATTGCTTATAGCAACTGTTGATAAAAGAGGGGAATTGGTATGATCAGATAAATGATTTTTACTATTACTATTATTTTTTTGAGATGGAATCTGCCTCTGTTGCCAGGCTGGAGTGCAGTAGTGCGATCTTGGCTCACTGCAACCTCCGCCTCCTGGGTTCAAGCAATTCTTGTGCCTCAACCTCTTGAGTAGCTGGGATTACAGTCATGCATCACCACAGCCAGTTAATTTTTTTGTATTTTTACTAGAGATGGGTTTTCACCATGTTGGCCAGGATGGTATTGATCTCTTGACCTCGTGATCCGCCCACCTTGGCCTCCAAAGTGCTGGGATTACAGGTGTGAGCCACCATGCCTGGCCAGATAAATGATTTTTACAGTTAACTCAGGTGGCAGAATCTAGGGAAAAGATAATTACAGCCTGAACTGAACTGTGGCAGTGGGGATTCAGAAAGTGTGGATGGATGTAGAGATGGGGTGAGGTTTAGTAATATTTCTGAAACAGAGCCAAAAGGATTTGGGGACTAAATATTGGAGGTGAGGTACCGTTAGGAACCAAAGGCTATCTGCCTATCTTTCCAACCTGCCTAATTGGGTAATACTGATATTAAAACAGAAAGAGAAGATGGCAAGATGTGCAGATGTGTAGGAGAAGATAATTTGATTAGAGTCTTATTTGAATTCAATATGGTACCAGTTTTTAAAGATCTTATGTGGAACCTAACAGGCATTTGAAAGTATAGTTAATAGTAGGGAATGTCTGCTGGTTTTGCCTGCCTGGCATTTGGTGCTAGCTTCAGGCTTCCCCCCCTCCACCCCGAGGAGGATCTTTGGGTGGAAATCTGGTTAGAAGGAGTATTGTCTTATAGTTGCATTTATTTACCAAACATCTGTTTTATTATTTAGATTACAGGTGTATTTGGTTTGACAAATGAAGACTGGGGAATGCTAAAGCATCCAATTCAGCCCTGGGCAGCCCTGCTGACCCCATTCTTTCTTATTCCAGTAATACAATTTTGATTTTCTTTGGGAGGATCACTCACCCCTAGTCCCCCTTCCTGTGTTCTTGGCACACCTGCTGCTACTCTGTGGATCCAAGGGTGGCGTATAAGTCAGCCAGTCAGAGTAAAGCAGGCTAAAGTCTAACAGTTTCCAGGGGAACTGCTGAGAAAAGCTCTTTCCACAGGGATCGCTAAGCGGGTGGGATATAGAACTGGAGCGGCTGGCAGCTATTTTGCTTGGCTGGCAATGGAGTCTACTCAAAGTAGAACTGAGTTAATTCTGATGACCTGCTTTTTTTTTTTTTCTTTTTTTTTTTTTTTTTGAGCTGCAGTCTCACTCTGTCACCAGGCTGGAATGCAGTGGTGCAATCTCAGCTCACTGTAACCTCCGCCTCCTGGGTTCAAGTGATTCTCCTGCCTCAGCCTCTTGAGTAGCTGGGACTACGGGCATGTGCCACCATGCCCCGCTAATTTTTTGTATTTTTAGTAGAGACGGGGTTTTACCATGTTGGGCAGGCTGGTCTCAAACTCCTGACCTCAAGTGATCCACCCACTTTGGCCTCTCAAAGTGTTGGGATTACAGGTGTGACCCACTGCGCCCAGCCTGATGACTCGTTTTTGATGACATCACTTGAACCCTATGATTCAAGTGCATTGATGTCAGTTCTAGAGCTTTTCAGTCTTATGAAGCATTAAAATTCCCTTTTTTATCTTAAGCCATTTGAGTGGGTTTCTGTCATGTAAAGTCCTGACTAACACAGTATTGGATATCAAAGAAGGTTCAAGGCTGGACATGGTAGCTAATGCTGGCTCATGCCTATAATTCCAGCAATTTGGGAAGTTGAGGCAGGAAGATTGCTGAAGCCCAGGAATTTGAGGCCAGGCTGGGCAACATAGTGAGACCTCATCTCTACTAAAAAATAAAAAATTAGCTGGGTGTAGTGACACATGCCTGTAGCCCCAGGTACTTGGGAGACTGAGGTAGGAGTATCAGTTGAGCTGAGTGGTCAAGGCTGCAGTGAGCGGTGATCACACCACTGTACTCCAGCCTGGGTAACAGAGAGAGATTCTGTCTCAAAAAAGAAAGAAAAAGGTTCAAGTTTTCAGAGATTTCGAGTGTTCAAGGTAAAAACTGTGAATTCAAGTGTTCAACGTAAAAACTGTGAAGAATCCTATTGTGACTGCACAACATTCTCTTTTCTAATTAACGGCTGATAAATATGTATGGAATAGCTATTGCAATGCCAGGCACTGTGCTAGGCTCTGTATGTACCATAGGCTGATTAAAAGTAAGGCTACAGAGATTTTTTTTTTTTTTTTTTGAGACAGAGTTTTACTCTTCGTTGACCTGGCTGGAATGCTGTGGCACAATCTCGGCTCTCTGCAACTTCCACCTCCCTGGTTCAAGCGATTCTCCTGTCTCAGCCTCCTGAATAGTTAGGATTACAGGCTAGGCTACTAATTTTTGTATTTTTAGTAGTGATGGGGTTTCATCATGTTGGCCAGGCTGGTCTCAAACTCCTCACCTCAGGTGATCTGCCCACCTTGGCCTCTCAAAGTGCTGGGATTACAGGTGTGAGCCACCGTGCCAGCCACTACAGAGATAGTTTAATGGACAACTTACTAAAATATCAGTATGATTCATAAGTTGGCTGAATTAGCTAGCTAGAAGTAATTGCATGTTTTTTTTTTGTTTGTTTGTTTGTTCTTGAGACGGAGTCTAACTCTGTCACCCAGGCTGGAGTGCAGAGGCGTGATCTTAGCTCACTGCCACCTCCACCTCCCCAGTTCAAGTGATTTTCCTGCCTCAGCCTCCCAAGTAGCTGGGATTACAGGTGTGCCACCCCCTGGCTACTTTTTTGTATTTTTAGTAGAGACGGGGTTTCACCATGTTGGCCATGTTTTCTACACTTTGCCTTAGATTTCTTTATAAACTTAATCAGTAGCCAGCACATGATTTATGTGCCCAAATTTTAGAAATACTTCAAACATCTCAAATTTCATACTAGGAACTCAAGTTTCAGGAACTAGATTACCAAAGCAGGTGATAAGATTTGGCTGTGTCCCATCCCAATCTCACCTTGAATTATAGTAATTCCCACTTGTCAAGGGTGGCAACAGGTGTAGACACTTGAATCATGGGGGTGGTTTCCCCCATATCGTTCTTGTGGTAGTGAATAAGTCTCATGAGATCAAATGGTTTTATAAATGGAGCTCCCCTGCACAAATTCTTCTTGTCTGCTGCCATATGTGACTTTGCTCCTCCTTTGCCTTCCACCATGATTGTGAGGCCTCCTTAGCAATGTGGAACTGGGAGTCAGTTAAACCTCTTTTCTTATAAATTACCCAGTCTCAGGTATGTCTTTATTAGCATCATGAGAATGGACTAATACAGGGGGTGCTGTAGCTTTCATTTGGAATGCTTAACAAACGTCCATTTGTTGATGTGTAGAATTTTTTGTTTCTTTCTCTCACATCCTTATTTGCATTACTTCTGCAGGATACACATGATGGAATATCATCTAGCAATAAAAGCTTCACTAAGCTTTCTGATATGATACTGGTAATACAGGATTATATAAAGTTGTGAGGGTAAGAACTGATCAGGTTTGTTTTTTTCTTCCTCTAGTATTCATGAATGGCTCATTTTCTAGCCACCTTTGTGCCTTTGCGGTCTCTTTTGGTCTTGAATTGTCAGTTGAGGATGGTTTAATTAAGAATATTTTTGCTTCACACTCTACCCTTGGGTCATTAAAATCGTAATGGAAAATATGATAATGGGAAAATAAATTATTTAAATCTCTTATTAATCTGAGTACTTAAGTATGTATCATGGGATCCATAAGACATTGTGCTGGAAAATCTGAAACATAGAAAAAAATGTATATTCTTCTAGCTCCTAGTCTCATAAAATTTACATGTAACCAGTAATTAATACATCACAAATGTATAGCAACAACATATTTAATATTTTCTAATTCACTGCTTGAATTTGAATAATCCACAATTTTTCTTTTTCTCACCAGGGGATTTCAAGGAACTCAATAGTGAATTAAAACATATTCTTATTAAAAAACAAAAAAACGACCTCCAGGTGACAAAGAGAAACTGTGTGTGGCTTTTCCCAGGGTACCCTACTTAGGCCTCAGAGCCACTTCTCAGGCCTGATTTCTTTGTTTCTTTGCAGCAGCTGCCAGAAACCTATCCTGCATTCCTCTTTTTCAGATTCTACCCAGAATGGAAACTCTTTCCAGTTTACTTTTCATGACATTTATGTAAATTCCTTTCAGATGACCTTTATTCCCCACATGTAAACTGCATGTAGATTAGAAGTCATAATCAAAGCCGAAAAGGTAATCCTCTGTCTCAATTTAGTAATTTGTATCTTCGAGGAAGTAGGCATTGGATAACATCTATTCCAATAAATCTGTACCACACAGGAGTCAACCCCTTTGGATTCATATTTCTTCACATGATGGTAGTATATTTTAGCTTTTGTCAGATTTCTGTCTTGGTATTTCCTAGGGAAATCAAACAGTAATTTTTAGACAGTAAGGATTCATATTGCTGTATCCTGAATTAGTATTTTTTGTTGTAAATCTGTGGCTATCCTGAACACCTTTTAAATTGTGGATTTCAAATTATTTTTACAGGCGTTGATAAATCTTATTTGTATTCCCGTGAGAAAGGGGACACTTGGAAACTGAGTAGGAGGGGAAATGACATAGTCAGGAATTGATTGCTCCCAATACTTTTATTATAGGAGTTTTCTACAGGATTACAATTGAAGTTATTCAATTAAGAGTAATTGTTGATGGTGTCCCAGTCATTTAAAAAAATATATATTCAAGTACTTTTTTTTTTCAATTTGGAAATCAGATCTACCACGTTAATTTACAATCAAAAGTCTACTTTCAGCTTTGAGGTCACTTAAAAAAATATACACTTAGGGCCTGGCACGGTGGCTCAGGCCTGTAATCCCAATGCTTTGGGAGGCCTGAGGCAGGAGAATTACTGAAGGCCAGGAGTTGGAGACCAGCCTGGCAACACAGCAAGACCTCGCCTGTACAAAATAAACTTAAAAAAAAAAACAAAAAACCAAAACATTATCCAGGCATAGTGACACGCAACTGTATTCCTTGCTACTTGGGAGACTGAGGCGGGAGGATCGCTGGAGCCCAGGAGTTGGAGGCTGCAGTGAGCCGAGATTGCGCAACTCCACTCCAGCCTGGGCGACAGAGCGAGGATCTGTCTCTCAAAAATGATTGAAAAGCACATTTAGGAAGCTCGGCGTCATTCCAGTGTCTGGGCCCGAGAGCACTATGAGGTAGCAAGACACAAGGTATCAAGCGTAAAAAAGAGAATGAGGTTAGCATCCGGTTGTTGCTTTTCCCAGGTATAAACGTGGCCTAGGCTGGGTGCAGGGACCGTGAGTAACCGGCAGGCGCTTCCCGGTTGAGGACGCCCAGCAGCAGGACCCCGGGGTCGCCAAGGGTCCGCCTGGGATTGAGCAGCTCCAAGAGGGAGGGCTCAGCGGCCCGCGGGCGCGCGTTGTCGCACCTGCACCTTGTCCCCGCGAGCTCCAGCCTCTTCTCCGCTCCAGGAGGGGCGGGTCAAGCGCGGAACGGGGCGGGGCCACGCAAAGCTGCGCGCCCGCTGCTCGGCTCCGCTCGGCTCGGCTCGGCTGGGTTCGGGGGTGCGCGGCGCGGGTCCGCCAGGCTGTGGCTACAAGGCCGCCGTGGGGCGCGAGCGCCGCAGGTGACCGGGGTGGGGAGCTGCGTGCGCGGGCGGCGGCTGAGGAGCTGGAGGCGGGCCCTCGCTCTCGGCCCAGGCGCTCCGGGCTGAGAAAACGAGGCGAGCGGAGGCGGGCGAAGGGCTCGGAGCACCCACTTGACAGCCGGCGGCGCTCGCGGCCCTCAGCATGTTCCGTGAGGCGAGGGTTTTCCTCCCACCCGTGGGCTGAGGCGGCGGCGGCGGCCCCCGAAGCGAGATGCACCTACCGGGTGCTGCTTAGAGGACGCGGCAGGCGGGAAGTCCCGGCCGCCAGCGGGAGGGCTTTCGTCGCCGGGCAGCCGCCGCCTCCCGCCGCCGCCGCGGGTCCGAGCGGGAGCGGTGGGTGGGCTCCGCGACATGGCGGCCCGGAGCGCCCCGAGCTGCCACCTGCGGCTCGAGTGGGTGTACGGCTACCGGGGCCACCAGTGCCGCAACAACCTCTACTACACGGCGGCCAAGGAGATCGTGTACTTCGTGGCGGGGGTCGGCGTGGTGTACAGCCCGCGGGAGCACCGGCAGAAGTTTTACCGGGGCCACAGCGACGACATCATCAGGTACCGGGGTGCGGGGGCCGCCGCAGTCACCCTGCGAGCCGCTCCCGGAGTTTGCACCCGCAGGTCCCTCCGGACCCCGTGACCGCTCCTGCACGGAGCATCGCCCCGAGGGGAGTCCGCAGCTGTCTCCCCTGTCCCGAGTCCGCCAGTTAGCACCCTGCAAACGCCTTTCCCTCTCCCTCGTCTAGGGACTCTCTCGGGTCCGTGCGGAAAGATCAGGTCCGCGGATCCACCCGGCACGCGGTTTGAAGGCTTTGTCCCCTTTCCCACTCCATCAAAATTATGAAAACTGCGAAAAGGTTATTTTGGTAGCACTTTATTCCGTTAGCTCCTGTGAGAGATTTCTTATTAAACGAAGTCTTAAAGCACCTGGGGTGGAGGGAGTCCTTTACCTAATAAAGGACTGATGGAAGCATTGCAGGCGGTGGGCTGGTTCTGGAGGGCTCCCACCTCCTGCCCATAATTATTAGTTCAGGTTTCACTGTTTGCTATTATCAGCAGAACCCCCCGGCAACCTCCAGGCATTTATTGGATGTTAAAATGTTCACACCTGAAGGCAATTTAAGGTAGGGCTTATCTGAAGAGGCTGCTAAAAATAACTTCACGGATTTCTAGTTCTCTTCATCTTCATTAAAATACTCCTAAATAAGCTACTTTTGTATTTTTTTAATTAAATCGCGATTGGGGGCTATTTTTAGTCTTCCTTGGACAGTCTCTCAAAGTTGGTCCCAGGGCTTGTTTACATTTCTTTAGTGAGCGGTATATTTGAAATGTAATTTTCAATCAGTGTCTTAGTAGAACTTTTGTGGTGAAGTCAGGAGCTTCAGAAATCATTTTAGGCCACTTTATTGCCTTAAGGACTGCATTTTTGTCCTTTACAGAGGAGAATATATTAAAAGCAATCTGAGAATGTGTTTGTGTGGTGCTCTTGGCGCCTTATCAAAGAGTATGATTTGGGTTTGGTTACAAAATTTTATTCCCTTATGTATGTTGCACAGAATTAAATTGGGCATTTCAAATCCGGTACCTTGGATTGAAGTCTTGTAGGCAAGAAGCCCTGGTACTTAAATTTCACAAAGTTGTTTTTCTGTTTTGCGTCTCTGTACATTATAATGTGTAAGAGAGAAACCAGAGGGCCTGGGACAACAAAGGTAGGCAAGATGGAGTAAAGATGAGAAAAGCCAAAATTGAGATTGCAGAATAAGGAATGAGGCGGTGCTGTGTATTCACTTGTTTTTTGTTTTTGGACACCAGAGTGCTTTTTCAGATTGTATTTAATAGATTACTTTGAAAAGGTAACTGATAAGTAATTTCATTTTTCTCAAGCTGGGACTCTGAGTGGTGATGATTAGGGTCACAGACCTATTATCATAGCCCAAATTGGTGGTAGAAAAACTAAACTAAACCCATAGTAAATTATTTATCTTCTCGTTATTTTTCCCAAGAGTAGAGTTTACCCCAGTGTCTTGTCTTTTTCCCTAATCCTTTCAAGTCTCTCTCCTTTTTCATATGTTAGGTCTCCCAAAGTACCAGGCATAGTAGCTTTACCTAGTTGAAGCAGCCTTAACTGAAGCCCTGCTCCAGATAATTTAGTCTGTTAGGTTGAATTCAGCTGGTGGAGTAAGGGTGAAGGATTTTGAGGTCTTCTCATGATACACTTGTATTGTTTTTACTCCTTGGGTGTTATGAGAACTGTATAGTACTAAGGTCTTCTGAAACTAGATATGATTTATTTGGTGAGGTAAATTACATCTTGTTCTTCTAGCAGTAATTAGAAGCTGTATTATATGTCACACTGCTTAAATTTCATAATTGTGTTTCAGTAAACTGTAAGGAAGGTAATGCTTTGACCTTCTTTTGGTATAGTTGCGCAGCTCATACAAAACAACAAACATGCTCAAACTTCTCATAGTTGAATACATGCTTATGATTTTATCCAAATGATACATCTTTAAAATAATGTATAACAATGAAAATAAGTATCCTGAAAAGTTACAATGAGGTAGTAAAATCTGAATCACACAGCATCTTGAAATTTGTGGCGTGGATTTAATATGATACTAAGAATATAATTAGGAATCAGTGAAAGGGCTCTGGACATTTTATTTCAAATAGTAATGACAGATCATTCTTGTTTGTGAAATATATTCAGCAAATATTAAAACCTCTGAATATTTTTTTCAATTCAGTATTTGACTTGTGAATATAGAAACAACTCTAGTAATTTTTAAATTATGTCACAGCAGAAGACGTAATGTTGAGAAATGTGATGCATATTGACAAACAATGTTGCTGTAACCTTAGCCTTGGTAATAAAAAGTCAGTGCTGTTTTCATCATCTGTTTTGTTTCCACCTTGGCCTGAAACATGTAAAACTTACTGGTCAAGTATTACTTAGTCTGAGAACTGTTCCAGAATGAGCAGATCATTGTCCTTAGGTTTTGAAAATGTGAGTGCAATATTGGTGGTAAAGACTGAATCATGACTAGTCTGTCATTTGCTTACTGGTTCTCTGACCATTTTATTATTACTTAGGATTGTCAGTGGTGGTGCCACATGACAGCTCATCATTTTTTGAGTTTTGCTTGCAATTCTCCATCTTCCTTTTGCCATCCACCTGTGTACACTTCTCTAGTCATTTATCTTTTAGTTGTATTCATAGAAACTATACAGCAATTAGTTTCTATGTCAGAAATAATACAGGACTTTTTGGGTCACTTTTTTTGTTCTTTTTCTCAAGTTATATTGATAAAATCTAGTTATTAAGTGTTTATACAGATTTAAGACTAAGTTATAAAATAAGCTACTACCAGTTTTAGCATAAGTTGCACATCTAGAGCTTGGTCTATATTTTGAAACTTTTGCCAGTTATTAAAAGAATGGGATAGTTCTTTTTTTTTTAAACTGAGGCTCTTGCTCTTGCTGTGCATCACACAGGCTATAGTGCAATCACTGCTCACTGTAGCTTCTAACTCTTGGGCTCAAGTGATCATCCTACCTCAGCCTCAGTAGCTGAGACCACAGGTGTGGGCCATGATGCTGGGCTAATTTTTTTTTTTTAAAGATGGAGTCTTTGTATGTTGCCAAGACTGGTCCCAGACTCCTAGACTCAAGTGATCCTCCCACTTCAACCTCCCAACGTGTTGGGATTACAGGTGTGAGCCACCATGTGCAGCCAGAGTGCAGTATCTGTTCAAGTTAATTTTTCTAGGTACTTCCCATCAGCAAATTTTTGCAAGATTATTCTTATAGACAATATTGACCATTTTCAAATCATTTATACTACTGAAGACCATTGATGGAATATAACTTGGGGCATTTTGTTATTTGGCTGTGCTTTCCTAATGGGAGTAATCAGGGCCCATTATTTATGTATTATGTAGGTGTGGAACTTGAAGTACTTTTTTTTTTTTTTTTTTTTTTTTTTTTTTTTTTTTTTTTTTTTTTTTTTTTNCTCGCTTTGTTGCCAGGCTGGAGTGCATGCAGTGGCGTGGTCTCAGCTCACTACAACCTCTGGCTCCCGGGTTCAAGCAATTCTCCTGCCTCAGCTTCCTGAGTAGCTGGGACTACAGGTGCGTGCGTACAGTCATGCTCAGCTAACTTTTGTGTTTTTAGTAGAGATGGGGTTTCACCATATTGGCCAGGCTAGGCTGGTGTCAAACTTCTGACCTTGTAATCCACCTGCCTTGGCCTCCCAAAGTGCTGGGATTCCAGGCGTGAGCCATCACACCTGGCTTTACTTTTTTTTTTTTTTTTTTTAAACATAGTGAAAGTGTCTCACAAGTTGATGATGAACTCAAATTACAGTGCATCTGAAATATTTTGAAAAGTATGCTATACTATATGGTTTCAGGTTAAAATAACTGTTCATTGCTTCTGTGTATGGCTTTTTAAAAAGACAAAACAAAAGGTATAGAAGCTTTTTCCTTTATTTGTGGTAAATGGCGTTCTTAAGAAAAAATACTGACCAAGACTTATTGTAATCTAGTAAAAGTGGTTTTTGACAGTTCCGTATTTATGGCACAGAAACTTAATTTATTCATTGCAAGTCAGAAATGTAATTGGAAAAGCAATTCAGAATGACATTTCCATGGTAGATAAATTTTTTTGTGTTCATGTGGATTCAGAGTGGCAACTTTTTAAGCTCTGGTAGGAATTATTGGAAACCTACTTGTAGTTTACTTAATGCTTCCAGATATATGTTCATGATTTCCCAAACCTGGCTGATCTTCAAAATAGTTTGATGAGCTTTTCACCAGTTTCTATCCTTTTGCTCAAATGCACAAAGTCAGAAACTTCTAGGGTTGGAGCCCAGGAATCTGTGTTTTAAAAAGCGCCTCAGATGATTCTGTTTGGGAAATACCTTGCCCCCACAATTTCTAAAATTCTTAACACATGCCGTTTGAGAAATGGGCACACACCCTCTTCTCAAACCTGATACCAGAATTTTCTTAAGCACTGTGCAATATGTAGAAGTTGTGCTTCAAAGTATTAGAAAACATATTTAATAAAATGGCCTGTGTTTAAGTAACTAGAATTAGATGGAGTTAACAGTTACAGACCATGTAACAATTATATTTGGTAAGATTTCATTTTATGTGTCGTGATATCAAAACATTTGTGTGTGTGTGTGTTTTTTTTTTTTTTTTTTTTTGAGACAGAGTTTTACTCTTGTTGCCCAGGCTGGAGTGCAATGGCATGATCTCAGCTCACCGCAACCTCTGCCTCCCGAGTTCAAGCATTCTCCTGCCTCAGCCTCCCAAGTAGTTGGGATTACAGGCATGTGCCACCATGCCCAGCTAACTTTGTATTTTTAGTAGAGATGGGGTTTCTTCGTGTTGGTCAGGCTGGTTTCAAACTCGTGGCCTCAGGTGATCCACCCACTTCAGCCTCCCAAAGTGCTGGGACAGGCGTGAGCCATCATGCCCGGTCATTGGTTATTTGTTTTCTAGGTACTGCATAATTTAAGAAATAAATTGATAGGTGTTTTCCAGGAAAGGTAGGAATTAACTAGAAGGATAGTTGAAATTGTCATAGATGTGTATTGAATATATATTCTTTAGGGATAAGCCAGATTTTTAGATTTATGTTTAATTATTTTCTTTTATTATTTTATAATATCTTATGTGCAAATATGCAGAAAATAAAACATGTTTTGTATATACATTAAGGAAAATGTGGAATAATCAGTTATTAGAAGCTATTAAGAGCTTTTATTTCTAAGTTTTCTCATCCAAGAAATATTTGTGGAGTTTCTGTTTTGTCAAGAATCCCTGCCTTAAGATACTCAGAGTTTAGACACACCAAGTCAAATAATCAATTAGGAATAGCACTAATGTACCTGTGATATGATATGTACATGGGGATATAAACAGTTCACAATTAGTATATAATACCTAAGCTAAGTCTTTAAGGACAACAGGGAGAAAGGGTCATCGGAAGAAATGAAAGAAGGTATAGCATTGTGGGAAGAGGTAATATTGTGTGCAGTGGTTTTGTGTTATGAGAGAATATTTTTAAAAGTTGCTTATACTATCTTCAGTTCCTCTTCTCCCATTTACTGTTCACTTTGTTCTATTTCACCATAGCAGTTCTTGTCAAGGTCACCAGTGACCTCTGCATTGCCAAATCCAGTAATTATCAGTTTTCATCTTATTTGATTTTTCATCATCATTTGACATAGTTGGTGCATTAATCAGTTTTCATGCTACTGATAAAGACATACCCGAGACTGGAAAGAAAAAGAGGTTTAATTGGACTTACAGTTTCACATGGCTGGGGAGGCCTCAGAATCATGGTGGAAAGCTAGAGACACTTCTTACGTGGCAGTGGCAAGAGAAAATGAAGAAGATGCAAAAGTATCACCATCAGATCTTGTGATACTTATTCACTACCATGAAAACAGTATGGGGGAAACCACCCCCATGATTCAAATTATCTTCCACCGGCTCCCTCCCACAACACATGGGAATTGTGGGAGTACAATTCAAGATGAGATTTGGGTGGGGATACAGAGCCAAACCATATCAGTTGGTTACTCCCACCTTCTTAAGTCACTTTATTAAGTGGCATGTAGAACATAAACATATCTATTTCTTGGTTTACTTGTTCTCTCAGCATATATTTACTGAGCACCCATTATTTGCCAAAGACTATTCTTATCACTAGAGATATGGCAGTGAACCAAACATAAAATTTCCCACCCTTTTGGAGCTTATATCTACTGAGTGAGGAGATACTGAATAAACAAGGTAAATTTTATATATGTATATAAAATTTTACATATGCATGTGTATGTGTATAGTTTACAAGGGCTAAGGAAAACAAGGTGAGAAAATGAGATAGAAACCATTGAAAAGAGTTTACATAGGTATTTAGATAGGGTGGCGAGGAAGACTTCACTTTAAAGGTGACACTTAAGTAGAGACTAGGAGGTAAAGTAATGTGCTGTGTGGATATCTGAGGAAAGGATATGTTAGGCAAAAGGGACTATCAAATGCAAATTCCCTGAAGCAGAATGTCAGTATTTTTGAGGAACAGTAAGAATGTTTGTGTGGCTGGAGCAGAGTGAACTTGAAAGAAAGTAGTAAGAAACGAGGTCTGATGAGCTAATGGTAGTGGGGGCAGATTTTGTAGAACTTCATAGGCTACTGAGAGGATTTTGACTTTTCCATTTGAGAATGGAAGTTATTGGAACAATTTAATCAAAATAGTGGTATAATTTCATTTATGGTTTAACGGAGTCACTCTGGCTCCTAGATTCAGAACAGACTGAAGAGGGAGGGGCAGGATGGAAGCAGGGAGATCACTTAGGAGACTGTTGTGGTAATCCAGTCAGGAAGTATTGGTGGCTTGGACTAGGGTGGTAACAGTGAAAATAGTGAGAAAGTATCAAATTCTGTATATATTTTTAAGATAGAGGTAGCATGATTTACTAATGGATCATATATAAATTGTGAAAGAAAAGGTCAATGATGATGACAGAATTTTTGGTCAGAACAATTGGAAGAATGGAGTTGCTGGTTACTGAATTGGGAAACTGTTGTAAGAGCAAGTTTTATGTTTTGGACAGAAGAAAAGATCGAGGGCTCTGTTTTATTTTACTAATTTTTTTATTTTCAATTTTTGTGGGTACATAGTGGGGGTATCTATGGGGTACATGAGATGTTTTGATACAGGCAAGCCGTGTGAAATAATCACATCATAGAGAATGGGGTATCCGTCCCCTCAAGCCTTTATTCTTTGTATTATAAAGAATCCAATTGCAATCTTTTAGTTATTTTAAAATGTACAATTATTGACTATAGTCACCCTGTTGTGCTATGACATGGTCTTATTCATTCTTTCTAATTCTTATGTACCCATTAATCATCCCATTTCCCCCTGAGTTCTCCACTACCCTTTCCAGCTCTGGTAACTATCCCTCTACTCTCTTGTCCATTTGTTCAGTTGTTTTGATTTTTAGATCCCACAAATCAGTGGGAACATGCGATGTTTGTCTTTCTGTGCCTGGCTTATTTCACTTAACAATCTCCATTTCATCCATGATACTGCAAATGACAGGATCTCATTTTTTTTACGGCTGACTAGTACTCCATTGTGTATATATACCACATTTTCTTTATCCAGTCATCTATTGATAGACTGTTAGGTTGCTTCCAAATCTTAGCTATTGTGAACAGTGCTACAATAAACATCGGCGTGCAGATATCTCCTTGATATCCTGATTTCCTTTCTTTTGGGTATATGCCCTACAGTGGGATTCCTGGATCATATGGTAGCACTATTTTTAGTTTTTTGAGGAGCCTCCAAACTGCTCTCCATAGTGGTGGTACAAATTTACATTCTACACATCCTTGCCAGCATTTGTTATCGCCTGTCTTTTGGATATAAGTCATTTTAACTGGGATGAGATGATACCTCATTGTAGTTTTGATAAGGGGTTTTTATTATGGCTTTAATTTTGTTATTGGTTTGTTCAGGTTTTGGATTTCTTCATGGTTCAATCTTGGTAGATCGTATGTGTCTAGGAATTTGTTTATTTCTTCTAGATTTTCAAATTTATTGGCATAGAATTGGTCATAGTAGCTACTAATGATCCTTTGAATTTCTGCAGTATCAGTTGTAATGTCTCCATTTTCATTTCCAATTTTATTTGTATCTTCTTTTTTTTTTTTCTTAATTTGGCTAAAGGTTTGTCAGCTTTGTTTAGCCTTTTTAAAAAACAAAACAAAACAAAACTTTTGGTCTGGGCGCGGTGGCGTGCGCCTGTAGTCCCAGCTACTTGGGAGACTGAGGCAGGAGAATTGCTTGAACCCGGGAGGCGGAGGTTGCAGTGAGCCAAGATCGTGCCATTGCACTCCAGCCTGGGTAACAAGAGCAAAACTCTGTCTCCAAAAAAAAAAAAAAAAAAAACCCAACTTTTTGTTTCAGTGAAATTTTGTATTGTTCTTTAAAATTTCAATTTCATTTATTTCCGCCCAGGTCTTATATCTTTCTACAAATTTTGGGTTTGGTTTTCTCTTGGTTTTCTAAAGATGCACCATTAGATTGTTTATTTGAAGTTTTTTCTCTTTTTTGATGTAGGCACTTGTAACTATAAACTTTCCCTTGAGTACTGCTTTTGCAGTATCCCATAGGTTTTGATATGTCGTGTTTTGACTTGCATTTGTTTCAAGAAATTTTTTGGTTTCCTTTTTAATTACTTCATGAACCCACTGGTGATTCAAGAGCATATTGTTTAATTTCCATGTATTTGTATAGTTTTAAAAATTCCTTTTATTATTTCTAGTTTTATTCCATTGTGGTCACAGAAGATGCTTGATATTGTTTCAATTTTTTTCAACATTTTAAGACTTGTGTTATGACAATAGTCTATCATTGAGAATAATTCATGTGCTGAGGAAAAAAATGTGAATTCTGTAGCCATTGGATGAAATATTCTGCAAATATCTATTAGAGGCATTTGGTTTACAGTGTACATTAAGTCAGATGTTTCTTTGTTGATGTTCTATCTGGAAGATCTGTCCAGTGCTGAAACTGGGTTGTTGAAATCTCCAGCTGCTATCATATTGGTGCCTATATCTCTCTTTAGGTCTAATAATACTTGCTTTATATATCTGAGTGTTCTAGTGTTGGGTGTGTGTATCTATATACACACACATTTAAAATTGTTATATATTCTTGTTGAATTAACCCCTTTCTCATTATATGGTGACTTTCTGTGTCTCTTCTTGTAGTTTCTTTGTCCTGAAATCTATTTTTTCTGGTATAAGTATAGCTACTCCTGTTCTTTTTTGGTTTCTGTTGGCATGGAATATCTTTTTCCATCCCTTTATTTTCAGTCTATATGTGTATTTATAGGTGAGGTATGTTTATTGTAGGCAACAGATCAAAGGATCTTGTTTTTCCATCCATTCAGCCACTCTATCTCTTTTGATTGCAGATTTTAGTCCCTTTACATTTACACCGTCCTCCAGACTGGCCCTCTTCTCACAGCTCTACTAGGCAGTGCCCCAGTGGGGCTGTGTTGGGGCCCAACCCCATATTTGTGTGTGCAGGCTTCAACCCCACATTTCCTTTATGCACTGCCCTAATAGAAGTTCTCCATGAGGGCTTCACCCCTTCAGTACACCTCTGCCTGGACATCCTGGTCTGGTCTGGTCTGGTCTGGTCTTTTATTTTTATTTTTTTTAGTCTTTTGTCTTGCCCAGGCTGGAGTGCAGTGGTATGATCTTGACTCACTGCAACCTCCAACCCTTAGGTTCAAGTGGTTCTCCTTTCTCAGCCTCCTGAGTAGCTGGGACTATAGGTGTGTGCCACCACACCTGGCTAGTTTTTTTTTTTTTAATTGTTATTTTTTGTAGAAAGTGATTTATTTAGAGACAGAGAGAGAAACAGGAGGAGGAGAGAGAAAGAAACAGCTAACTCTCACACTGAGTGAGAATATCCAGAAAGATGGAATCCAGGAGAAGGAAAGCAGCTTCCACACTGAGTGGAAAGGAATAGAGAGAAATGGAGTTTAGGAGGGGAAGCCAGGCTTCCACAAGAGAGTGTGGAAGGGGACCCCAGAGGGGAAATCCAGGAGAGAGAAAGATGGCTTCCACAAAGGGAGTGTTTGTGGAAGGGAATCTAAACATGGAGTCCGAAGGGATGTGGAAAAAGGGGACTTTTAACCTGGAAGGAACAACCACCTTCTCTAAGACCCCTGGCCAATGAAAGGAGCTCCTTAGAATTTCTGCCGAGGTGACTGACTCTTAGTTTCTTTGCATGCCCAGGAAATTTAAACAGAGACCGTTAAATCTCCCAGATGGAGAGAGATGGGAGGGGGGCATGGTGCTGGGAAGTTCTTGCCCTTAAGACTATACCCCCTCATGGACCCGGAAAGAGAACACATTCCCTCATTAACCCCCCTCCCCCTGAACAGGAAAGCCCAACTTCTGTTGGAATTATGGAAATCAGTTCTCTTTAACTACTTCCTGCTGAAATGGGGTGTAGAAGGGGCCCTGCAGTTGAGGTTTCCTCCAGAGGGGAGCCTTTCAGGGGTGCAGATTGATCTAGAGGTCCACAATAGAGCCCACGAGCCAAGGACATCCGGGTTCCAGCAGCAGGATTATTTGTGACCTCATGGGTGATTTTGAAGTCGTCTTCTCCAGCTGTACCCCTTTCCTGGTTGTACCCCTCTTCTGGTGTACCCCTCTCCTGGCTGGCTCGCCAAAATGTAATATTGGGGTTCAGGGTGCCCTCAGCTCCCCTGAGAGGATGTTTCTCCAGGTTCTTGGTCCCCTGCCCTCTCAAGAATGAGAGAGGGGACCATGGTGCAGTGCACAGTAAATACTGGACTCAAAAATGTTTGTAGAAAGTGATTTATTTAGAGACAGAGAAACAGGAGGAGGAGAGAGAAAGAAATAGCTAACTTTCACACTGAGGGAGAGAATCCAGAAAGGTGGAATCCAGGAGAGGAAAGCAGCTTCCACACTAAGTGGAAAGGAATAGAGAGAGATGGAGTTGAGGAGGGGAAGACAGGCTTCCACCAGAGTGTGGAAGGGGACCCCAGAGGGGAAATCCAGGAGCGCGAAAGATGGCTTCCATGAAGGGAGTGTTCGTGGAAGGCAATCCAAACATGGAATCCCTAGTTTTGTATTTTTAGTAGAGATGAGATTTCACCATGTTGGCCAGGCTGGTCTTGAACCCCTGACCTCAGATGATCCACCTGCCTTGGCCCCCCAAAGTGCTGGGATTACAGGCATGAGCCACGATGCCCCCATCCAGGTGTTTTCATACATTCTCTGAACTCTAGGCAGAGGTTCCCAAACCTCAATGCTTGTCTTCTGCACACTTGCAGGACCAACACCATGTGGAAGCTGCCAAGGTTTGGGGTTTGCACCCTCCAAAGCCGTGGCCTGAGCTGTACCTTGGCCTCTTTTAGCCACAGCTGGAGTGGCTGGGACACAGGGCACCAAATCCCTAGGCTGTACACAGCAGAGGGGTCCTGGACCTGGTCCAGGGAACCAGTTTTTCTTTCTTGGTCTCTGGGCCTGTGATGGGAGGGGCTACCACAAAGATCTCTGACATGACCTGGAGACATTTTCCCCTTTGTCTTGGTGATTAGCATTTGGCCCCTTGTTCTTACCTAAATTTATGCAGCAGGCTTGAATTTCTCCCTAGAAAATGGGTTTTTCTTTTCTACTACATCATCAGCCTGCAAATTTTCCAAACTTTTATGCTTTGCTTCCTCTTGAATGCTTTATCGCTTAGAAATTTCTTCCACCATATAACCTAAATTCTGTGTCTCAAGTTCAAAGTTCCACAGATCTCTAGGGCGGGGCAAAATGCTGCCAATCTTTTTGCATAGTAAGATTGATCTTTACTTCAGTTCCCAAAAAGTTCCTCTTCTCCATCTGAGAACATCTCAGCTTGGACCTTATTGTCCATATTACTATCAGCATTTTAGCCAAAGCCATTCAACAAATCTCTAGGGACTTCCAGATGTTCCCACATCTTCCTGTCTTCTGGGCCTCCAAGTCTTTTGGAAGTTCCAAACTTTCCCACATTTTCCTATCTTCTTCTGAGCCCTTCAAACTGTTCCATCCTCTGCCTGTAACCCAGTTACAAAGTCGCTTCCACATTTTTGGGTATCTTTACAGCAGCACCTCAGTACCAATTTACTGAATTAGTTGATTCCCACATTGCTAATAAGTACATACCTAAGACTGGGTAATTTGTAAAGGAAAGAGATTTAAATGACTCACAGTTCTGCAGGGTTGGGAAGCCTCAGGAAACTTAGAATCATGGCAGAATGGGAAGCAAACATATCGTTCTTCACATGGTAGCAGCAAGAAGTGTAGAGTGAAGAGGGGGAACAGCCCCTTGTAAAACCATCAGATCTCATGGCAACTCAGTATCATGAGAACGGCATGAGAGTAATTGCCACCATGATTCAATTACCTCGAGTAGGTCCCTCCCATGACTGGGGATTATGGGAACTACAACTCAAGATGAGATTTGGTGGGGACACAGCCAAACCATATCAATAAGAAATGCAGAAAGGGGATAAGGTTATGCAAAATAAATGACTATTTTTAGTAATTATAATTAGTGGCAGTATCATTGATATTGTTCTGAATCTGTGGTGTATGTGAGGTGAGATACAGCAAATCAGTAATTTTGGGACATTCTAATTTATTAACCTATTATATCGAGAACCAAAATTCTCAGGTTGGAGGGAGAAAAATAAGATGTAACTGTCAGGAACTGTGAAAGTTCTATAATTTTACTCTACTGGAAAGTTACTAGGAGCCTACCACAATTTCATGGATACAACATACCAGCTTCCAGGTCAGAAACAAAAGGATTTATCACTCTATATATGCACAGCAAACAGCATGAACATTATGTTTTTTTCAGCATCTTTGTCCCCCTAAACCCACAAGGGTGATATAGAAGAGCCTAAATTGTGAGTTTGCATCACAGCTAAGTAACCTGGAGTTTAGGGAAACTGAATCTTTTATAATAGGCTGCAAAAAAACCTGCTTGTGATGGTTAGTTTTCTGTGTCATCTTGAATAGGTTGTATAGTACCAGATGATTTAATTGAACATTAAGTGAGCTGTGAAGGTATTTTATAGATATGATTAACATCTGTTATCAGTTGGCCTTCAGAAAAGGCGATGATTATTAATAAATGGCCCCACTCAGCCAGGCATGATGGCTCACACCCGTAATCGCAGCATTTTGAGAGGCCAAGATGGGTGAATCACAAAGTCAAGAGATTGAGACCATCTGGCCAACATGGTGAAACGCTGTCTCTACAAAAATACAAAATTAGCTGAGCATGGTGATATGTGCCTGTAGTCCCAGCTACTTGGGAGGCTGAGGCAGGAGAATTGCCTGAACCTGGGAGGCAGAGGTTAGAGTGAGCTGAGATCATGCCATTGCACTCCAAGCCTGGTGACAGAGTGAGACTCCATCTCAAAAAAGGGGAGGGGCCCACTCAATCAGTGGAAGAACTTAAGATGAAAACTGGAGGAGAAATTCTGCTTCAAGATTGCAACATCAACTCCTGCCTGAGTTTCTAGTGTACTGCTGCCCTGCCCTATGGATTTTAGACCTGTCAGTCCCCACAATCATGTTAGCCAATTCCTTGAAATAAATCCCTTTATATATACTCTGTATTGTTTCTCTGCAGGACCCGGACTGATATAGTGTCATTCTCCCTGGAGAGAGATACATTTATTATACTGAACAGTAAACAAATATACGCTTTGTCCAGCCGGGGATATTATCTTTATTTTTCAAGTCTGTTTGATATACAAATATCCCTCAAAAAATAGTCTAGAACAAAGATAGTCAATACCTCTGCATTCAAAATTTTCAGAAACACGGGCTGGGTGTGGTGACTCATGCATGTAATCCCAGCACTTTGGGAGGCTGAAGCAGGTGGATCACTAGAGGTCAAGAGTTCATGACCAGCCTGGCCAAAATGGTGGAACCCATTGTACTAAAAATACAAAAATTAGCCAGGCATGGTAGCGTGTGCCTGTAATCCCAGTTACTCGAAAGGCTGAGGCAGGAGAATCACTTGAACCTTGGAGGTGGAGGTTCCAGTGAGCTGAGATCACAACACTGCACTCCATCCTAGGCAGCAGAGCAAGACTCCATCTGAAAAAAAAAAAATTCATAAACATGAGAGATCCATGGAGAATTATTTCCTCACAGCAACATAGAAGTACAGATTTTGTAGTTCTGAATTTGAATTGGAAATGTCCATATGAACTCACGATGTACCATATATGCATTTTTTTTTTTTACCTAGTTCCAGCCACTGAAAGTTTACAAAAATGTGACAAAGCCAGTATAGATAGCAAGTCCAGACTCTGGTCTTAAAATTCATTCCTCAGGAGAAAAACTAAGGATTCACGGAGAAACAACTGATTCTTGACATCAGAGAGCACAGGACATTTAAAAGACTAGTAGGGTGATACACAAAGTTCCAAGGAGCCAATCTGAAGGGACTTCTACATGGGACAATTTGTGCTTTTTAATTAGGGTAAGAATTGCAGTCAATTCAAGTTCAAGGTAAATTGGTCACCTTCTGAAGATGACAGAGAACCAACTTATTTTCTTGAGAATGACGTAAATAAAAGGAAAGATGTGCCATTATCCCCCTTTAGCCTTTCTTATATAAACCGATGACACTATTGGACATTAGGTAATTAGCCACAGATCATATAACTTACCAGTGGCAGAAGGCAGGATCAGGTTCAATTAATACCTGTTATTAATAAGTTTCCCTAAGGATTCTGTTCTTTGTGTTTATCTCTTGAACACAGACTAATGGAGCAGTGATCACCTTGAATATTGATGATTGCTTATGCCAGAAGAAAAGAGAGCTCTAAAAATTCTCACATATATAATCTGCAATCTAAATGCTTTAGCTTGGAAGTAACCTTCATCACATAGGCTCCTAATTCATTTGAAAGAAACCCCCAAAACTAGTAACATTGTTCCAGCCAAACACAAACCGCAAAATGAAATCATATTATATGCTTAAAAGGGAGAAAACCCAAATATCTTTGATAAACTGCATTATTGATCCCTGAAATATTTAACTTACCACTTAACCTTCCACAGTTCTATGTCCAGAAACAGAAAATACCAGAATTGTCAATGTAAATATATACCTAAATGGTAAACCACATGGCTCCTAAGAAAAGTCATACACTCAAAATTGAAGTTTTCAACTCGCGTATAACTGAAGAGAGCACCAAACTTGCAGGAATCCATATAATATTAAACAAATCTTTATTGTTATCGATAAGTAAGAACTTTTGCCATTTTTTTTTCTTGTTTCATGGCCGTTTATTTCTTCTTTCCTTCAGGTCTTTTTTTAGTCAAGGTGATGTTCTCTGGTGACATGATTTAGTTTACTGCTTTTTATTTTTTGTGTATCCATTTTATGTCTTTTGGTTTGAGATTACCATGAGACTTGCAAGTACTATTTTATAATCCGCTGTTTTAAGCTGATAACAACTTAACACTGTTCGTATAAACAAAAAGAAAACTAAACCTATGCTTTAACTTCATCTCCTTATTTTATAAAATTTGTTTTATTTGTTGAGACAGGATCTTACTGTTTTTTCCAGGCAGGAGTACAGTGGCACAATCTTGACTCACTGCAGTCTTGACTTCCCAGACTCAGGTGATCCTACCACCTCAGCCTCCTTAGTAGCTGGGACTACAGATGTGTGCCACCATGTCCAGCTAATTTTTGTATTTTTTGTAGAGATGAATTTTGTATGTTGCCCAGGCTGGTCTTGAACTCCTGGGCTAAAGCAATCTGCCTGCCTCAGCTCCCAAAGTGCCAGGATTATGGGCGTGAGCCGCTGTGTCCAGCCCATCCTCCTGCTTTTTAACTTTGTTATTTCTATTTATAGCTTATTATATTGCCTATGTCTTTAAAAGGTTGTAGTTATTTTTATTGGTTCATTTGTCTTTCTACTTAGTATAAGAGTAGTTTACACACCACAGTTGCAGTGTTATAATATTCTGTGTTTTTCTGTGTACTTACAATTACCAGTGAGTTTTGTATCTTCAAAACTCACTTATGATTACTTATTGCTCACCGTGTTGAAGGATAATTTCACTAGATATACTAAAGTAGGGTAATTTTTTTTTTTTTTTTTACTTCAGAGCTTTAAATATGTTATGCCACTCTCTCCAGCCCTATAAAGTTTTCACTGAAAAGTCTGCTGCCAGATGTATTGGAGCTCCATTGTGTGTTGTTTCTTTTCTCTTGCTTCTTTTAGGACGCTTTCTTTGTCCTTGATCTTTGGGAGTTCAACTATTAAATGCCTTAAGGTAGTCTTCTTTGGGCAAAATCTGCTTGGTGTTCTTATCCTTCTTGTACTTGGATATTGATATCTTTCTCTAGTTTTGGGAATACCTTTCTCTGTTGTTATTTTGAATAAATTTTCTACTCCTATCTCTTTCTCTACTTCCTCTTTAAGGCCAGTAACTCTTATATTTGCCCTTTTGAGACTATTTTCTAGATTCTGTAGGGGTGCTTCATTGGAGACAGGGTCTTGCCATGTTGTCATGCTGGTCTTGAACTACTGGGCTCAAGCAGTTCACCTGCCTCGACCTCCCAAGTGCTGGGATTATAGGTGTGAGCCACCATGCCTGACCCACCTCATTGTTTTTTATTTTTTGTTTTGTCTTCTCTGACTAAAATAACCTGTCTTTAAGCCCACTAAGTCTTTCTTCTGCTTGATCAATTCTGATATTAAAAGACTTGGATGAATTATTCAGTATGCCAGTTGTATTTTTTAAACTCCAGGATTTCTACTTGGTTCTTGTAAATTATTTCTGTTTCTGTTAAATTTATCTGACAGAATTCTGATTTCCTTCTCTGTGTTATCTTCAATTTCTTTGAGTTTCTTCAACACAGCTATATTTCGAAGTCTCTGTCTGAAAGGTCACATATCTCTGTTTCTCCAGGATTGGTCCCCGGTAGCTTATTTAGTTCTTTGGTGGGGTCATGTTTTCTTGGCTAGTGTTGATGCTGGTAGATGTTCTTTGGTGTCTGGGCATTAAAGAGTTAGATATTTATTGTTGTCTTCACTGTCTGGGCTTGTTTGTACCTGTCCTTCTTGTGAAGGCTTTCTAGATGTTTGAAAGAACTTGGGTGTTGTGAGCTGAGCTATATCTGCTTTATGGGGCACCCCAAACCCAGTAGTGCTATAGTTCTTGCAGACTAATAGAGGTGAAACCTTGATGGTCTTGGGCAAGATTCAGGAGAATTCTCTGGATTACCAAGCACACTCTTATTTGTTTCTCTTACTGTCTCCCAAACAAATGGAGTCTCTCTCCCTCACTCTGTTCTGAACCATCTAAAGCTGGGGGTGGAATGACATAATCACCCCTGTGGCTACCTTCACTATGATGGCACTTCGTCAGACCTGAAGACAGTACAGCACTGTGTCTTGTTCAAGACTTGCTGTATTCAGTCCCTGATTACTGCCTATGTTTGCTCAAGGCCTTGGGGTTCTACAATCAGCAGGTGGCAAAACCAGCCAGGCCTGTGTCCTTCCCTTCAGGACTGTGAGTTCTCCTAGGCTTGGGTGGGTTTAAAGGTACCATCCATGAGTCAGGGACTAGAGTCAAAAACCTTAAAAGTCTATCTGGTGTTCTATTATACTGTGGCAGAGCTGGCACTCAAACCACAAGATACAGTCCTTCCCACTCTTCTCTCCAAAGACAGAGCCTCACTCTACAGCCACTGCGTGCCACCACAGGCCATGAAGAGTACTGCCAGACTACTGCCAGTGTTCCCTTAAGGCCCAAGGCCTCATAAGTCAGCTTGTGGTGAATGCTGCCTGGTCTGGGATTCACTTTTCAGGGCAGTGGACTCCCTTCTGGCCCAGGGCAGATCCAGAAATGCCATCCAAGAGTCAGGTCATGAAATATGGGGACCTCAAGAGACCACTTGGTGATCTACCCACTTCTATGACCATGCTGGTACCTAAGGTACAAGACAAGTTTTCTTTACTTTTCTCTCTGCTTTTCTCAAGCAAAAGGAGTTTCACCCATGGCCACCACAGCTGGTAATGTGCTGTATCCTACCTGAAGCCAACAAGCCTCAGGCTCACTCAAGGTGCTTGACATAGTACCTGGGTATTGCTCCTGGTTATTCAGGGTCCAAGGACTCTTTGGTTAGCAGGTGGTTAATGCTGCCAGGACTAAATCCTTCCCTTCAAGGCAGTGGGTTCCCTTTTGTACCAGGGAATAGGAATGTCATCTGGGACTTAGGGCCTGAAACAGGGGCCTCATGACTTTAAGAAACTCTGTTTTAGAAGTATTCTGTTTCAGATTATCTAATAGAAAACCAAGTGGGGTTTTTAATTAGGCAGTTGAACATACACGTCTATAATTCAGGGAACAATCTGGGCTGGTATAAATTTGAATGTTAACAGCATATAGACAGTATTTAAAGCCATGAACCTGGATGAGACCACTGAAGTAGTTTAGATAAAGGATCTAAAAAACGGACTCTTGTGGCGCTCCAACATTTTAATGTAAGGGAAATGAAGAACTGACAAAACTGAGGCCAGAGAAACATGAGGAAAACCAAGAGTGTAGGATCATGGAAGTCAAGTGAAGAGAGTATTTCAGGGAGAAAGGAGTAAGCAGCTGTGTCAAATAAGATGAGGACTGCTTCACCTTAGTGAAAGCATTAGCTCTGTTTTGCCATAATTATATTGTAACCATAAGACTCCCCGAAAGACTGTGTATGCCCAGGGGAAAAGGGAGAGCAGGAAGAAGATGACAAAATGAGTCATGTCATTATTGGTACACAAAACTAGCCTCTTTCAAGGTTTGTTCCAATACATAATATATACTCATAACATTTTTTTTAAAGTTTTGTTCCAGCAGTTTTTACTTTACTTGGTTATTTAAAAAATGACACATAGTTGGCAGCCCTAGATTCTTTCTTCTGAAAAGTGTGGTCTTCAGACTCGCAATATTAGCATCACCTGAAAAGTTATTTAAAAAATAAGAATTCTCTGGGCTCACTCCAGACCTACCAAATTAGAAACTCTAGGTATGGAGCCCAATAATCAGTTGAGTTCATTCTGTTGTTCTGTTCTTTCTTTTCTTTCCTTCTTTCTTTCTTTTTTTTCTTTTCTTTTTTCGTTTTGCTCTTGTCACCCAGGCTGGAGTGCAGTGGCACGATCTCTGCTGACTGCAACCTCTGCCTCCTGGGTTTAAGTGATTCACTTGCCTCAGCCCCCTGAGTAGTTGGGACTACAGGTGCCTGCCACCACGCCTGGCTAATTTTTGTATTTTTAGTGGAGACAGGGCTTTGCCAGGTCTTGTCTTGAACTCCTGACCTCTGGTGATCCACCTGCTTCAGCCCCCCAAAGCGCTAGGATTACAGGGGTGAACCACCATGCCCGGTCCAAGTAATCAGTTTTTATAATCTCCAGGTGATGTTAATATAGTTTAAAGGTTGAGAACACTGCTCCGGATTCCTGATTCTCAACCCTGGTTGCTTAATAGAAAGTTAAAGAAAACAAAATAAAACCACCAATGGCCAAGACTTACCCAAATAAATTTTGATTTAATTTGTTTAGAATGAGGTCCAGGTATCGTTTGTTGTTTGCTTCCATTTTTAATTTTTAAGCTTCCCAAATGATTGTAATATGCAGGCAGGGTTGAAAACCACTGCTCTGGACTTAATAGTAATCCATGTTCAGCTGCTGGGCTAGGAGTCAACCTGAAAAAACTCAGGACCTAGCCAAATCCATTCATTTACTATTATGCATTATATAATAACATGGGTAAGTTCTGGGACTCCCTTAAATATTTTGGGCTTCTTGCCTAAAGCCCTCGCATGCTGGATATTTCCTGTTCGGAGATTTATTACCAAGCAAAGTTTTTGTTTTCTATTGGTGGATCTGCTCAGTATCATCATGAGCTGAAAACATTAAAAGACATATATCCTGCATCGTCAGTCCAGAAAAATATTCACTCACAGGGTATCCGGAAGGTCATAATTATGTGCATCGTGGATAATATCAAGTGAGGTATACTGTGACCCAGTGCCTCAGGTGATGATTTCAGCAGACTCATGGAGTAGCTGCAATGAATTTGGCTGAATTTAAAGGCAGTTTGGATTGTTAAAAGATCAAGTGAAACATAGTGTCCACCTTTTAACACTGGCATGCAGATACCTCTGAAGGAGTAAGCATGAGGGGAAACATGAAATAATTAGAGTAAGGAACAGAATATGGTGAGATGACTAGGGGTAGTTAGGGAAAGCTTCTCTGAGCAAGTTACATTTGCCCCAAAGCATGAATAATATGAATGCAGCAAATATTTGGGCAGTTATCCTAGACAAAGACTTTGATATCACAGCGAACTTGACCATTTTAAGCGATGGAAAGGCCAAAGTGGCTGAAGTGTAGTGAACAAGAGGAAAAATAGTACAAGTCAAGGTTTGTGAAGTAGGTGAGAGCATACCTTTCTTTTTGAGACAGACTCTTGCCCTGTCGCCCAAGCTGGAGTGCAATGGTGTAATCTCAGCTCACTGTAGCCTCCACCTCCCAGGTTCAAGCGATTCTCCTGCCCCAGCCTCCCGAGTAGCTGGGATTACAGACACACCCACCATGCCTGGCTAATTTTTTGTATCTTTAGTAGAGATGGGTTTCACCATGTGGGCCAGGCTGGTCTCAAACTCCTGACCTCGTGATCCACCCACTTTGGCCTCCCAAAGTGCTGTTACAGGCATGAGCCACCATGCCCAGCAGAGGGCATACCTTACAAAGGCTTGAAAGTGCCATCTTAGATAATTCATGTTTCATTCTAATTCAGTAGGAAGCTGTTGGGTTTTAGTAAGGTAAATGATGAGATCAGATTTATGGTGTTTTTTTTTTAATTTTTTTGAGACAAGTCTCACTCTGTGGCCAGGCTGGAGTGCAGTCGTGCGATCTCAGCTCACTGCAACCTCCGACTCTCTGGTTCAAACAGTTCCCCTGCCTCAGCCTCCCGAGTAGCTGGGATTACAGGCACGTCTACCATGCCTGGCCAATTTTTGTATTTTTAGTAGATGAGGTTTCACCATGTTGACCAGGATGGTCTTGATCTCCTGACCTTGTCATCCACCCACCTCAGTCTCCCAAATTATTGGGATTACTGGTGTGAGCTACCTTGCCTGGTGATTTATGTATTTTTAAAAGATCGCTCTGGCTATGTTGAGAAAGCTCTAAAGGGATGCAATAGAGGAATAATGGTAGGTAGTCAGAAGGCTACTGAAATAGTTTTGTTGTAAGAGGAATGCTGGCTCAGATTAATTTTGTAGCAGAAATGACGGTGATGACAGAGCCAGTAGGACAGGCTAATAGAATGCATGAGATGAATGAGGAAAAGATAAGTAGTGAGGATGAAATTTAGCTTCTTGGTCTGAGCAACTGAATGAACAGTGATACCATTTACTAAGGCAAGGAGGAGCAGATTGGGAAGATAAGGGGAAATCAGATTGTCTTTAGAATGTATGAAATTTGAGGAGTGTATCCATTGCTCTGACCTAGAGATACAGGTTTGGGAGTTATCACCATCTATATGCATTTAAAGCTGTGGGATTGGATTAAATCACCTGGGAAAGGAAAGGAAGACAGCCAAGACAAAGCCCTCATACACTTTAACATTCAGAGGTGGGATGCAGGGAGATAGTACCTACCAAAAGGAAGGGCTGATAAACTATGGAGTCGGGGAAGACTAGAGAGGAAAGTCTTTCAAAAAAAAAGTGGTCATTTATATCAAATACTCCTGAAAAGTGGAGGGCATAAGGACATATGGTTTATCATTAGATTTGGCAATGTTATATAACCTTGAAAAAACTGTTTCAGTGAAGGATATGAAACCCAACTTGAAGTATGTTGAGACAAAGGGAGTGAAAAAGATGAGACACCTCTTTTGAGAAATTTTGCTTTGAATGAGGAGCAGAGAAATGGGATGATGGGTAATGGGTCAAGGGAATTCTTTTTTAATGGGCATATTTACATGGTAATAGGAATGACTCAGTAATGAGGAAGCAATAATTGCAGAAAGCATAGTTCTAGGAGTAAAGTACTTGAAACTAAGGAGAAGGGACCTAGAACACAAGCTGAGTGTTCAAGGAGTATAGACATGTCTTACATTTTATAAAAGGGAAGTCAGTCTGCCTGTACAGTTGCATTTAGATTAGTTAATCTCATGGGAATGAAGTATCTTCTTTAATTCCATCTGTATTATTCATTAAATACAAGACAGCCTTATCTGTTGCAAGGCAGAGATTGATAGTAGAGAATTGTAGTCATGTGGGAGTTTGGAGATTGAGAGAGGGATGCACATTTATCAGCTAAGTGTTTAATAGAGTTGTCTAATAGTGTACAGTGCTCATTTGAGATGTGTGAGATAAATTTAAAGGAACATTAATATATTTGCATGGAAGAAGGGAGATCTATGAAGAAGATGATAGCTCACTTTGTTTAACATGTTATTTCCTTATAGTTACGATAAATTTAGTGATTAAATACTTAAAGCAATTTAATATGTAATTGTGGGATTTGATGACAGTGCTTGTACCTAATGTCCATTACTCAGCAATATTAATAGGAAGAACTTTAAAAAAATTCGTTCTTTCCATGTATTTCAGATGATAGTAGATGATAGTGTCACCATATGGATGGGTAATAATCTTGTTAAATGTTTTAGAATAGGAATATACCTTCAGATGATTGCATTTGTCATTTGTCTCCCAAATTAATCCATAATGTTGAGTTTCACTATACGTTCAGCAATATACTAGGCATTATGTGGATAAAACTTAACTGTAAGATATTGTTGACCTGAAGAATACCTGAACAACACTCATGCATTCATTCTCATTAGGAAAATTGGACCAATCAGAAGAGAATCTTTAGATTCCAACTCTCCAAAAGCAATACATTCAGCTCTTATCCAACATTAATCCTTCCGCTTGTGCACTAGATCCCACTCTTTTTTCCCTCTTTCAGAAATGTTCTCATCTTAACGTACATCAGCATTTTTTCTCTGTACTGAATGATCTCTTGTCAACAAATGACGTGAAAACAACTGAATGTCTATTATGGGGAAAAAATGAACCCCAGCATATACCTCACCATATGTAAAATTGAAAATGTGAGAGGTAAAATTATAAAATTCTTAGAAAAAGCAAAACAGAACATAAAAAGCGGGAATTATAAAAAGTAAAATTATAAATTGAACCTCATTAAAATAATTTATCAGACCTCTGGGTAACTGAAAACAATGGCAAGTATGTAGTTAGTAACCTCCCAAAATCTCTTCCATAGACTTTTTGTACAAACCATAGCCCCAGCATTACTTAAACAGAGAATACCAAAACTGCAAAGTGACTGTAGTAAAAAGAGAAAAATAAACAAATTTCAGCTGCCATTTCACAAGCTCTGTCCTCTACTCTGCTGCTGAGCTTTGTAGCGAACAATGAACCTAAATAACTGAAAAACAGTATCTTAACTGTAAGGATAAAGACAAAAAAAAAAACAACACTGCATATAATGCTATAATCTAGTTAGTAAAATTGTTCTCCACAGGGCTGCCAATTTTGAAATGTCTTTTTATATACTACAGTAAGTAAATAAACCATAGATTATGAGAGCCTAGTTTCTCACTCTTAGAGGAAGAAGTTATAAATAAAGGGAGAAGTCTTAGATGAACCCTGTGGTTTCGGATTAGAATCTGAAGTGTTGATAGGAATTCATGATTTTTAAATACTTAGATACAGAATGTATCTATGTATACAGACTATATAGAATGTATGCATGAGCTAGTATACATAAGTAAATTTCCTGGTTCTGTCTGCTAAGACAGCCCAGAAGTGAGCGCTAATCTTCCAATAACAATGATCACTTCTAGCATCCTGATCTTGTTCTCTAAACACCAGTGTTCAATAAGAGGAACTAGGGCTTCCTAGAGAAGTATTTGATTATAGGGTTAGGCAGAAAAAATACTGGAATATTTTGTGGTATCATCTCAAAAAGAGATGATAGCTTATTAAAAGAATATGGAAGCTGACTCTAAGATTGTCTGAAGGCCAATGATGGAAGAATTTGAGTTACAAAATACAGAATAATGGTATTGAATTGTAACCCCTAGAATAAAACAGGTCAACAAACAACAGACTATATAGGCTAATCTGGCTTGCCATCTATTTTTTTAAGTAAGGTTTTATTGGAATGCGGATATGACTGTTTACCTCAGTATTTTACAACTGTATTTTTATTACTGCCCCCTAAACAGCTCTTTTAGGTATTTTTCACACTGCTATAAAGAAATACCTGAGACTGGGTAATTTATAAGAAAAAGGTTTAGCTGGCTCACAGTTCTCCAGGCTATATAGGAAGCATAGCAGTTTCTGCTTCTGGGGAGGCCTCAGGAAGCTTCCAATCATGGCAGAAGGCAACGGAGAAGCAAGGCACTTCACATGGCAAGAGGAGAAGGAAGCGGGGTAGGGAGGTCTCATGAGAACTCACTATCATGAGAACAGCACTGAGAGGATGGTGTAAACCATTCTTGAGAAACTACTCCCATGATCCAATCACCTCCTACCAGGCACCACCTCCAGCATTGTGGATTACATTTCAACATGAGATGTGAAAATTTTAGTACCCACCACAAAATTTTAGTACTACAGATACGCTGTGTATCAGTTCCTGTGTTGAATTTATTTCTGTGCTTTATGCAATCAAACCTCTATGCATTTAAGAACGAATTTTTTCCCTTTTGGAGATGATACTGCTCCCAATGGGAATGCATGGTTTACATATTATCCATGGCTGATTTAGTGTTGTAACAGCCCAGTTGAGTAGTTGTGATAGAAACTATATGGCCCACAGAGCACAAAACATTTACCCTCTGGCCCTTTACAGAAAAAGTTTGCTAACTTTTGAAAGAAAATATTCATGAGTTTGAGCTGATATAAATAGATGATGGGTTAAATAAATAGGGGAGAAAAGATAACTTCCTTGTAGTAGAATTCTAGTTAATAAATGTTGAAGAAAAGAGGGAGAAAAGAGAATCGTATTATGGGCCAGGCATGGTGTCTCACACCTGTAATCCCAGCACTTTGGGAGGCCAAGGCAGATACATCACCTTAGATCAGGAATTTGAGACCAGCCTGACCAATATGGTGAAACCCTGTCTCTACTAAAAATACAAAAAATAGCCAGGCATAGTGGCAGGTGCCTGTAATCCC
>NW_016107349.1:8538024-8570821 GCF_001604975.1 Cebus imitator | reverse complement strand
AAAAAAAAAAAAAAAAAAAAAAAAGACAATCACATTATGGAAATATTATAGTAGTAAACGTTACAGACAGAATCTGCCAATAGATGCTAAAATTAGTGGGTGAAAATTTGAAGACAGAGATAGGATTTGCAGTCTCACAGTATCTCCTCTAGCATACTTAGTGACTACAAAGAAAAACTTCATAGTAACTTTACAGTGGCATGTACTGTTTAACCAAGGGATTGAGGCAAACATCATCAGTAATAATAGATATTGACACCCTAAACCTTCTGATATGATGTACAAAGAAGGACAGATGTAATTTTTGTGATATTTTTGCCCAAAATGCATAACCTCACTTTAATCATGAGAAAACGTGACAAATCAAAATTTGGAGACATTCTCTGAAATAACTGGTTAGTACTCTACAAAAGTTTCCAGGCTATGAAAGGAAAGGAAAGTCTAAGGAAGTGTTACAGAGACTGGAAGTTGCTGAGGGGGAATAACAGTTAAAATGCTGCATGGGATCCTGGATAGGATCTTGGAACAGAAAAGAGACATTAGTAGAAAAAATGGTGAATTTTGAATAAGGTTTTTAGTTTAGCTAATGACATTTTACTAATGTTAATTTCCTTCCTCTTCCTGATGACTATAACATGGTTATGTAAAATGTTTATATTATAATGAAGTGCGATGAGGGATATAAGAAAACTGTACTATTTCATAACATTTTTATAAGTCTCAAATTAGTCCAAAATAAGACACTTCTTTAAAAAATTAAAATATTTTGCTCTTTTAAATATATTAGAAAATTAAAAGGCAGGCCACAAGCAGATACACATATGAAAAAATATATACTTGAGAAAAGAGTTGTACCAAGAATATATTAAGAACTCTTACAGTGCAACAATATTATGACAAATAACCAATTAAAAAATAGGAAAAATGCTTTTTGTCCAGAAGCAGGCCCAGTTGTGGGAAGTGCATGGTAGTATGCAGAGGCTAATACCCTAGACTCTTAGCCCCAGTATAATGAGAAGGGACCCCTGGTTGTTGGAGATTATAGGGGAAGTTATAGGGGTTAGGGAGCTCAAGGTCATCTTCCTAAAGTTATATTTGATGTCCCTGACTTGTTTCTATCTGCACATGCAGGAACTGCCTGCATATCAGAGGCTTTGAGAACTGACCTACAATCATTCAGGTTTCAGATTTGCCCCCTGTGGTGTGTGTTCATGTGATAGCTCTGCAAAGACTTTAAAACTGAACTAACACTGGAACCCCAGAAGGAGGGCTGGATTATGTGCCTTGAACCTAATTGGATTGCTTGCCTGCTGAAATAAACAAAAATATCAGCATTCTCTGGAAAATTTTAAGAGGATCCAGAGTTTATAACATAATATTCAAACTGCTCAGGATATAACTCAAAATTAGCACATAAAAATTACTAAAATCTCAACAATTTATAAAAGACAACAGTTGTCAACCCCAAGATGACCTAGATGTTGAATTTTTGAAAGACTATAAATAGAATGTTGGAAGTTCTCAGCAAAGAAATAGAAATTGTATAAAAATGGAATACTTAGAACCGAAAATATACAAATAGAAATAATTCTCTAGTGGACTCAATTTCTGAGTCTGCATGGTATCCCGACTGGCCCCAAAGATATCTGTACTCTAATTCCTGGAACCTATGAATTTTTTATGTTAAACATAGCAGACATGACATGACTTTGCAGCTTTAATTAAGGTATGGATGGACCTTAAGATATTGAGACTATCTTGAATTATCTAGATGGGCCCAATCTAATTATGTGAGCCCTTAAAAGCAAATAATTTTCTTTAGCTGGAATGAGAAGACATGGAGCAGAAGTCAGAAAGATTCAAAGCTTGAGAAGAACTCAATGTGCAGTTTCTGATTTGAAGATGGAGGTGGTAACATGATGTGGCATGCAGTTGGCCTTGAGGAGGTGAGCCGTTCCTCCTTAACAGTCAGCAGGGGAATGAAAGCCTCAGTCCTTTAACCACAAGGAATTGAATTCAGCTAATCTTCTGAATGAACTTGAAAGCTGACTAATCCCTGAAGACTAGAAAGGAATTCAGCTGTGTTAACACCGTGACTTCTGGCCTTGTGAGACTGTATGCAGAGGACCCAGCTGAGCTACACTGTAGCCAGATTTCTGCCCTAAGAGTCTAAGTTAAGAAAATAGAAATGAAAGAGCAAACTCAAAAGCAAACAAAGTAGGAAATAAGACAGAAATTCGTGTAAACAACAAAACAATAGGGAAAAATCAAACCTAAAGTTCTTTGAAAAGGAGCAAATTGATAAATTTCTAGTTAGGCAGATGACGAATAAAAAGGAGAAGACTAAAATTACCAGTATTCATCAGGATATCACTACTGACCTAAAGACGTTAAAAGGAGAATAAGGTGTTACTATAAACAACTTATGCATTTGACAACTGAGATGAAAGGAACTATTCCTTTGAAAGATATCAAACTCACAAGAAGAAATGATTCCAATTCCACACAATTGCTTATAGAAAATAGAAGAGGAAGGACTACTCAACCGTGTTTATGAGGCTGAAATCGCTCTAATAGAAAATCCAGACAAACATTTGAAGAAAAACTACAGGCTAATGTCCCTCATTAACATAGATGTAAAAATTCTTAACAAAATAAGCTAATAAGCAAATGAAATCTATCAGTAGGATCATATGTTATGAACAGGTAGGGTTCATTCCAGGAATACAAGGCTGGTTCAATATTTGAAAATCAGTGTGATTCCCTGTATTATCAGACTAAAGAAGAAAAACCAGATGACTCTCTGAGTAGATACAGGAAAAGCATTTGACAGAATGTAATACCTATTCATATTTTTTTTAATGCTTAGCAAACTAGGACTAGAAGGCCACTTCTTTAACCCAGCTATAAAAGCATGTGTAAAAAACCTGCATCTAAGTTTATGCCTAATGATGAGAGACTGAATGTTTTCCTTGTAAAATCAGGAAAAAGACAAGAGTCTCAATTCCTGTCACTTCTAATTTAACATCCTGCTATTTTATTGAGGATTTTCACATTGACGTTCATCAGTAATATTGGCCTGAAATTTTCTCTTTTTGTTTTGTGTCTCTGCCAAGTTTTGGTATCAGGATGATGCCAGCCTCATAAAATGAGTTAGGGAGGAGTCCCTCTTTTTCTATTGTTTGGAACAGTTTTAAATGGGATGGTACCAGCTCCTCTTTGTACCTCTGGTAGAATTCAGCTGTGAATCTGTGAGCTCCTAGGCTTATTTTGGTTGGTAGGCTATTAATTACTGCCTCAATTTTAGAACTTGTTATTGGTCTGTTTTGGGATTCGACTTCTTTCTGGTTTAATCTTGGGCGGGTGTATGTGTCTAGGAATTTGTCCATTTCTTCTAGGTTTTCTAGTTTATTTGCATAGAGGTATTTACAGTATTCTCTGATGGTAGTTTGTATTTCTTTGGGATCGTGGTGATATCCTCTTTATCATTTTTTATTGTGTCTAATTGATTCTTCTGTCTTTTCTTCTTTATTAGTCTGGATAGCGGTCTATTTTGTTAATCTTTTCAATAAACCAGCTCCTGGATTCACTGTTTTTTGTTTTTTTTTTTTAAGGGTTTTTTGTGGCTCTATTTCCTTCAGTTCTGCTCTGATCTTAGTCATTTCATGTCTTCTGCAAGCTTTTGAGTTTGTTTGCTCTTGCTTCTCTAGTTCTTTTAATTGTAATATTAGGGTGTCAATTTTAGATCTTTCCTGCTTCCTCCTGTGGGCAGTTAGTGCTGTAAATTTCCCTCTAAACACTGCTTTAGTTGTGTACCAGAGATTCTGGTATGTTGTGTCTTTGTTGTCATTGGTTTCAAGGAACTTATTTATTTCTGCCTTAATTTTCTTACTTACCCAGTAGTCACTCATGAGCAGGTTGTTCAGCTTTTTTGTAGTTGTGTGGTTTTGAGTCAGTCTCTTAATCCTGAGTTCTAATTTGATTGCAGTGGTCTAAGAAACTGTTTATTATGATTTCTGTTTTTTATACATTTGCTGAGGAATGTTTTACTTTCAATTATGTGGTCAATTTTAGAATAAGTGCTGTGTGGTGCTGAGAAGAATGTATATTCTGTTGATTTAGGGTGGAGAGTTCTGTAGATACCTATTAGATCCACTGGATCCAGAGCTGAGTTCAGGTCCTGAGTATCATTATTATTTTTCTGTCTCATTGATCTGTCTAATATTGACAGTGGGGTGTTAAAGTCTCCCACTATTATTGTGTTGGAGCCTAAATCTCTTTGTAAGTCTCTCAGAACTTGCTTTATGAATCTGGGTGCTCTTGTATTGGTTGCATATATATTTAGAAACTATCATCAGAATGAACCGGCAACCTACAGAATAGGAGAAAAATTGCAATCTATCCATCTGACAAAGGGCTACTATCCAGAATCTACAAGAAACTTAAACAAATTTACAAGAAAAAAAGCAATCCCATCAAAAGGTGGGCGAAGAATATGAATAGACACTTTTCAAAAGAAGACATTTATGTGGCCAACAAACATATGAAAAACTCATCACTGATCATTAAAGAAATGTAAATCAAAACTAAATGAGATACCATCTCATGCCAGTTAGAATCATGATCATTAAAAAGTCAGGTAAGAACAGATGCTGGAGAGGATGTGAAGAAATAGGAACACTTTTACACTGTTGGTGGGAGTATAAATTAGTTCAACCATTGTGGAAGACAGGGTGGTGATTCCTTGATGATCTAGATCTAGAAATACCATTTGCCGCAGCAATCCCGTTACTGGGTATATACCCAAAGGATTAGAAATCATTCTACTATAAGCTGGGCACAGTGGCTTACGCCTGTAATCCCAGCATTTTGGGAGGCCAAGGTGGGTGGATCACAAGGTCAGGAGTTCACAACCAGTCTCTACTAAAAATACAAAAATTAGCTGGGCGTGATGGTGCTCACCTGTAATCTCAGCTACTCAGGAGGCTGAGGCAGGAGAATCACTTGAACCTGGAAGGTGGAGGTTACAGTGAGCTGCGATTGCACCACTGCGCTCCAGCCTGGGTGACAGAGCGAGACACTGTCTCGGAAAACAAAACAAAACAAAAGCAACTCCTCAAGGACCTAGAAATAGAAATTCCATTTGACCCAGCAATCCCATTACTGGGTATATATCCAAAGGATTATAAATCGTTCTATAATAAGGACACATGCACACGAATGTTCATTGCGGCACTGTTTACAATAGCAAAGACTTGGAACCATCCCAAATGCCCATTGATGATAGACTGGACAGGGAAAATGTGGCACATATACACCATGGAATACTGTGCCGCCATAAAAAAACGATGAGTTCATGTTCTTTGTAGGGACATGTAGGTACCTATGCAACAATCTTACATGTTCTTCACATGTACCCCAAAACCTAAAATGCAATTTTAAAAACACTAGAAATCATTCTGCTATAAAGACACATGCACACATATGTTTATTGCAGCACTATTCACAATGGCAAGGACTTGGAACCAACCCAAATGCCCATCGGTGATAGACTGGATAAAGAAAATGTGGCACATATACACCATGGAATAGTATGTAGCCATAAAAAGGAATATGAGTACATGTCCTTTGCAAGGACATGGATGAAGCTGGAAACCATCATTCTCAGCAAACTAACACAGGAACAGAAAACCAAACACCACATGCTCTCACTCATAAGTGGGAGTTGAAAAATAAGAAGATACGGGCAAAGGGAGAGGAGCATCACACACAGGGGCCTACTGGGGAATGAGGGACAAGGGGAGGGATAGCATTAGGAGAAATACCTAATGTAGATGTTGGGTTGATGGGTACAGCAAACTACCATGGCACGTGTATACCTATGCAACAAACCTGCATGTTCTTCACGTGTATCCCAGAACTTAAAGTATAATAAGCAAATTAAAAATAAACGTGCTGCTAGATTTCAAACCAGCGCAGCCAGACAAGAAATAAGAAGAAAAGGTTTATAGAAAGAAAAGAAAGAAGTTGTCTCTATTCTTAGACAATATGATTGCCTACATAGAAAATTCCAAATAATTTATTTTTTAAAAATTCACACAAAAAAACACAACTCCTAAAACTCAGTGAATTTATCATGGCTGCAGGATACCAGGTCAATACTAAAAGCTATTTACGACAAACCCACAGCCAATATCATTCTGAATGGGCAAAAACTGGAAGCATTTCCTTTGAAATCAGGCGCTAGACAAGGATGCCCAATCTCACCACTCCTACTCAATATAGTATTGGAAGTTCTAGCCAGAGAAATCAGGCAAGAAAAAGAAATAAATGATATTCAGTTAGGAAAGGAGGAAATCAAATTGTCTCTATTTGCAGATGACATGATTGTATATTTAGAAGACCCCATTGTCTCAGCCCAAAATCTGAAACTGCTAAGCAACTTCAGCGAAGTCTCAGGATACAAAATCAATGTACGGAAATCATAAGCATTCCTATATACCAATAACCCACTAAAAGAGAACCAAATCAAGAGTGAACTCCCATTCACAACTGCTACAAAGAGAATAAAATACCTAAGAATACAGCTAACAAAGGATGTAAAGGACCTCTTCAAGGAGAACTACGAACCACTGCTCAAGGAAATAAGAGAGGTTATAAACAGATGGAAGAACATTCCATGCTCATGGAAGAATCAATATTGTGAAAATGGCCATATTGCCCAAAGTAATTTATAGATTCAGTGCTATCCCCATCAAGCTACCTATGTCCCTCTTCACAGAACTGGAAAAAACCACCTTAAACTTCATATGGAACCAAAAGAGAGCCCGCATAGCCAAGACAATCCTAAGCAAAAAGAACAAAGCTGGAGGCATCACGCTACCTGATTTCAAACTATGCTGCAAGGCTACAGTAATCAAAACAGCATGGTACTGGTACCAAAACAGAGATATAGACCAATGGAACAGAACAGAGGCCTTGGAGGCAACGCCACACATCTATAACCATCTGATCTTTGACAAACCTGAAAAAAACAAGCAATGGGGAAAGGATTCTCTGTTTAATAAATGGTGTTGGGATAACTGGCTAGCCATGTGCAGAAAACAGAAACTGGACCCCTTCCTGACACCTTACACTAAAATTAACTCCAGATGGCTTAAAGACTTAAACATACGACCTAACACCATAAAAACCCGAGAAGAAAACCTAGGCAAACCATCAGGACACAAGCATAGGCAAGGACTTCATGACTAAAACACCAAAAGCATTGGCAACAAAAGCCAAAATAGACAAATGGGATCTAATTAAACTCCAGAGCTTCTGTACAGCAAAAGAAACAATCATTAGAGTGAACCGGCAACCAACAGAATGGGAAAAAATTTTTGCAATCTACCCATCTGACAAAGGGCTAATATCTAGAATCTACAAAGAACAAAAACAGATTTACAAGAAGCAAACAAACCCATTCAAAAGTGGGCAAAGGACATGAACAGACACTTTTCAAAAGAAGACATATATGAGGCCAAAAAACATGAAAAAATACTCATCATTGGTCATTAGAGGAATGAAAATCAAAACTGCACTGAGATACCATCTCATGCCAGTTAGAATGGCGATCATTAAAAAACCTGGAGACAACAGATGCTGGAGAGGATGTGGAGAAATAGGAACCCTTTTACACTGTTGGTGGGAGTGTAAATTAGTTCAACCATTGTGGAAGACAGTGTGGCAATTTCTCAAGGACCTAGAAATAGAAATTCCATTTGACCCAGCAATCTCATTACTGGGTATATATCCAAAGGATTATAAATCGTTCTACTATAAAGACACGTGCATACGTATGTTCATTGCAGCACTGTATACAATAGCAAAGACCTGGAACCAACCCAAATGCCCATCAGTGATAGACTGGACAAGGAAAATGTGGCACCATGGAATACTAGGCAGCCATAAAAAACGATGAGCTCATGTCCTTTGTAGGGACATGGATGAATCTGGAAACCATCATCCTCAGCAAACTGACACAAAAACAGAAAACCAAACACTGCATATTCTTGGGAAACTCATAGGTAAGTGTTGAACAGTGAGAACACATGAGCACAGGGAGGGGAACATCACACATTGGGGTATATTGGAGGGTGGGGGCTTGGGGAGGGACAATGTGGGGTGGGGAGGTTGGGGAGGGATAACACTGGGAGAAATGCCCGATGTAGGTGACAGGGGGTTGGAGACACCAACAAACCACCATGGCATGTGTGTACCTATGCAACAGTCCTGCATGATCTGCACATGTACCCCAGAACTTAAGGTAGAATAAAACAAAAATTCTGAAAAACAAAAAAAGATATATACAGACTGTAATGTCAGTATTTTTTTTCACTTTTTAAAAACTGAGATGTGATTCATATAGTATAAAATTTACACCTTAAGTGCACAATTCAGTGATTTTTAGTATAGTCACAAAGTTCTGCAACCATCACTTCTATCTAATTTCAGAATATTTATCACCCCTAGAAAATTAGCAGTCCTTATCCATTCTCCTCTCCTTCCAGCCCCTGGCAATCACTAATCTGCTTTCTTTATGGATTTGTGTATTCTGGACATTTCATAATGGATTAATACAACATGTGGCCCTTATATGTCTGTTTTCTTTCACTTAGCATAATGTTTTCAGGGTTCATCCATGTTGTAGCATGTATCAATACTTTATTCCTTTTGTCATTTTTATTGTGTGGATACCACATTTTATTTATGATTCAGTCAGACATTTGGATTGTTTCTGCTTTTTGGCCATTATAAAGAATACTGCTTGTGAACATTTGTGTACAAGTTTTGTGTGAACATATGTTTTCATTCCTTTTGGGAATACATCTAGGAATAGAATTGCTGGATCATACAGTAACTTTTTTTTAGCTTTCTGGGTAGCTACCAAATGGTTTTCCAAAGAGTCTGGATCATTTTATAATCCCACAGCAATGTTTAAGGGTTACAATTTTTCCATACCTTTGTCAATACTTCATATTTTCTGCTTTTAAAATAGAGAAGTGGGTTAGGCGCTGTGGCTCATGCCTCTAATCCCAGCATTTTGGGAGGCCAAGGCAGTGGATCACCTTAGGTCAGGAGTTTGAGACCAGTCTGGTCAACATGGTGCAACCTTGTCTTTACTATAAATACGAAAAAATTAGCTGGGAGTGGTGGTGCATGCCTGTAATCTCAGCTACTTGGGAGGCTGAGACAGGATAATTGCTTGAACCTAGGAGGCAGAGGTTGCAGCGAGCTGAGATTGTGCCGTTGCACTCCAGCCTGGGCAACAAGAGTAAAACTCCATCTATAGAAGTGGACTGGGAGTAGTGGCTCATGCCTGTAATCCCAGCATTTTGAGAGCCTGAGGTGGTAAGGTCTCTTAAGCACAATAGTTTGAGATCAGTCTGGGTAACATAGGGAGACCCCATATCTACAAAAAAAAAAAAAATTAGCCAGGTGTGGTGGCACCCATCTGTAGTCTCAGCTAATTGAGAGGCTAAAGCAGGAAGATGAGGCTTGAGTCTAGGAGGTCGAGGCTATAGTGAGTGGTGATTGTGTTACTATAGCAGGGTGACAGAGTGAGACCCTGTCTCAAATAAATAAATAGAAAGGAGAGAAAGAGAGAGAAAGGAAGAAAGCAAGGAAAGGAAGGAAAGAGAGAGAGGAAAAAATGAATTTTTTTTTTTTTTTTTTTTGAGATGAAGTCTCACTCTGTTGCCTAGGCTGGAGTGCAGTGATGCAATCTTGGCTCACTGCAACCTCCGCCACCTGAGTTCAAGTGATTGTCCTGCCTCAGCCTTCCGAGTAGCTGAGATTACAGGTGCGTGTCACCACGCCTGGCTTATTTTTTTGTATTTTTAGTAGAGACAGAGTTTCACCGTGTTAGCCAGGGTGGTTTTGGTCTCCTGACCTCATGATCTGCCCACCTCGGCCTCCCAAAGTGCTGGGATTACAGGCTTTAGCCACCACGCCTGGCCATTGACTATCTTTTTATGTGCCTTTTGTATATCTTCCTTGGGGAAATGTCTGTTAAAATCCTTTATTTAAAAAACTGAATTATTTGTAGTTTTATTGTTGATTTGTAGTAATTCTTTATATTTTCTTAATACAAATCCCTTATCAGATATGTGCTCTGCAAATATTTTCTCCCATTCTGGGTTGCATTACTATATTCTTGATGGTTGTCCTTTAAAGCATAAAAGTTTTTAATTTTGATTAAGTCCATTTTATCTGCTTTTTTTTCTTTTGTCACTAATGCTTTGGTGTCATATCTGAGAAACCATTGCTTCATCTAAGATCAGTAAGATTTATACCTATGTTTTCTTCCAAGAGTTTTAACAATTATTTTAGCCTCTGATCCATGTTGAATTGACATTTGTATACGGTTTGATGTATGGGTCCAAATTTATTCTTTTGTTTGTGGATCGATATTCAGGTGTCCCAGTACCATTTGTTGAAATGACCATTTTCTCCCCCATTGAATTGTCTTGGCACCACCCTTATTAAAATCAGCTGACCACAAATTTATGGGTTTACTTCTGGACTTTCGATCCTGTTTCATTGATCTGCATATTCTTATGCCAGTACCACACTGTCTTGATTACTGTAGTTTTGAAGTAAGTTTGTAAGTTTCAAAATTGGAAAGTGTGATTCTTCCAACTTTGTTCTTGTTTTTCAGGATAGTTCTGGCTATTCTGAGTCTTTCTGAATTTTAGAATCAGCTTGTCAGTTCTTCAAGAAAGACCACTAGTATTTTGACAAGGATTGTGTTGACTCTACAGATCAATTTGAGAAGTATTACGATCTTACAAATATTACATTCATCTAAGCCTAGAACATGAGATGTCTTTCCATTTATGTAGATCTTTTTAAATGTCCCACAGTGGGGTTTTGTACTTTTCAGTGTACAAATTTTGTACTTTGTTTAATTTATTCCTAAATGTTTTACTCCTCTTGATGTTACTGTAAGTGGGATTATATTCTTAAATTTTTTTATTGTTCTTTGCTAGTGTATAGAAATGCAGTAGATTTTTTATGTTGATCTTATATCCTACAACCTTGCTGAACTCATACTAGCTCTTCATTTTTTGGTTGTTTCTTTGTGGATTCCTTAGGATTTTCTGTGTCTATGATCATGTCACCTGCCAGTAGAGATCTTTACTTTTACTTTTTATTCCTTTTCCTGGGCTATTTTTTTTTTTTTTTTGGCTAGAATGTCTATGACCAAGTTAAATGAGTGGCAAGAACTGACATCCTTGTTTTTCCCCTTTACTTAGTGGGAGAGCTTTCAGGCTTTCATCATTATACGTTATTAGGTGTGGGTTTATGTAGAGGTCCTTTGTTGGTTTGAGGAAGTTTCCTTCAGTTTGTAGTTTGTTACGTGTTTTTATCATGAAGGGATTGGATTTTGTCCAATAATTTTTCTGTGTCTATTGAGGTAAACATATAAGGGAGTTTTTTGTCCTTTATTCTGTTAATATGCCATATTTCTTGATTTCATATGTTGAACCAACCTGATATTCCCACACATACTCTCTCCCATTGATTATTCCTTTAGTATTCCCTGACTTGATGATTACCACCCCAAACCATTCAAATGTCTAAGCCAGAAACCAAGAGTCATCTCAGACCCCTATCTTCCCCTTGTCCCCTGCATCCAGTCTGTTAATTTTGTCTTTGTTTACTTTAGAGACAGGATCTGGCTCAGAAGCCCAGGCTGGAATGCAGTGGTGCAGACTTAGCTCATTGCAGCCTTGAACTCCTAGGTTCAGGCAGTATTCCCACCTCAGCCTCCCAAGTAGCTGGGAATAGAGGGGTGTGCTACCTGCCTGGCTAATTAAAAATTTTTTTGTGTGTACATCCAAGGGCTTGCTGTGTCTCCCAGGCTGATCTTCAACTCCTGGCCTCTCAAAGCACAGGTGTTATAGGCATGAGCCACTACACCCAGCCTTGATTCTGTTTTAATATCCTCCTACTTTTCTCCTTTTAGTTGATTCTCCACCCTGATGCCAGGAGTGATTTTCTTTTTCATCTCGAAGGCAAATCTGATATTCTATATCAACATACAGAAAAAGTTATTAAACAGAAATTTATATTTTTCCCTGCCTTCTGCTAATGTACCTAAATCATTACCAACTGTTAGGTTTTTGTCTTGTTTTTAAGAGACTCATAGATTATTTTCTGTGAATTATAGGTGACCTTTCTGTTTCTTAAAATGGGATTTATAATTTAAGAATTAGCATTATAGTAGGAGGTGCTATTAAATGCCATGTTTAGACATTAAGATTTGGTCTGACTTTATCCAATAAAAGGTATAGTTAAATGGGAAAGGAGTCTTGAAAACAGGTGAATACTAAATGAGGAAAAGGCTACTGATTTGTTGCTGTGATCCAGTTGATCTCTTGTTAGAGTTATTTTCTTGAGAAGTCTACATACAATATATTACATGGATTATGAAGGGTATAATTAGCTTATCATTAACTGTTCATAAGATAGTCTATGAAGTAGTAACTGTTAGTGTGGATTTTTATAGAAGTTATTTATTTTAAATCCAAATTATCAGCCAGCCATGGTGGCTCACAGCTGTAATCCCAGCACTTTCGGAGGGTGAAGTGAGCGGATAACTTGAGGTCAGGAGTTCGCCTGGTCAACATGAAGAAACCGCATCTCTACTAAAAATACAAAAATTAACCAGGTGTGGTGGTGGGTGCCGATAATCCTAGCTACTTGGGGGCTGAGACACAAGAATCGCTTGAACCTGGTGGGATGGAGGTTGCAATGAGATGAGATCACACCACTGCACTCCAGCCTAGCTGACAGAACGAGACTTCGTCTCAACAAAAATAATAAAAATAAATACAAATTGTCTAAAATGGATAAAGTCTAATGTTTATACTGGTATATATGTATTACATCTACCAAATACTAGAAAATCTGTATAAACAATTTTTAATAATATTTATTTCCTTATTTTACAGCCTTGCATTGCACCCTGAACGAGTGTTGGTAGCAACAGGACAAGTTGGGAAAGAACCTTATATTTGTATTTGGGATTCATACACTGTGCAGACCGTATCAGTTTTAAAGGATGTTCATACACATGGTATAGCTTGCTTGGCGTTTGACTTAGATGGACAGGTATGTGACAGTTTTTTCATTTTTTTCTAAATTGTAAAAGTATGTTACAGCAAATGATTATAAATCTGTAAATATTAAATTGAACAGCATTTGATGAAAAGTGTTTGTCCAAAGGTGGAGGTGGATAGGTGGGGTGGGTGGTTGATATATAACAGTGGGGTTTTTATTTAATCATATCAAGAACTTTCTCAATTGAATTACTTACTACCTTGAAAGCCAAAGAGATTTTGATATAGTAGAATATTACCTGGTTATTATAGAAATTTTTCTATATAACTCTTTCAAGCTAGGGTATTTCGATAGGACAGATGGATGATATCTTAGGAAAATTAAGTTTCTTAGAAAGCTGTATATATTTTATTATAATTTTTTAGTTTTTAGAGACAGGGTCTCACTCTGCTGCCCAGGCTGGAGTGCAGTGACATGATCATAGCTCACTGCAGCCTCAAACTCTTGTGCTCAAACAGTCCTCTTGCTCAGCCTCCTGGGAAGCTAAGAATATAGGCACATACCATCATGCCTGGCTGATTTTTTTTTTTTTTGGATAGAGGTGGGATCTGTGTTGCCCAGGCTTGTCTCAAACTTCTGGCCTCAAGCTATCTTCTAGTGTTGTTGACCTCCCAAAGTGCTGGAATTACAGGCATGAGCCACTGCACCCTGCCTATATTTCAATTTCCAGTTACCTTAAAGGTCTGTTAAAATTATATTTTTATTGAATATAATGGAACAATTCCTGTGAGTTATTTTTTATATGAAATAAGAGTTCACAACTTAAGGATATAATTATCACTCAACTGACTAATCAGTTTCTAAATTATCTACTTCTAGTCAATGATTTTAAAAAGTTAAATAAGCCAAGGGCTTTTTTTTGTGGTCCTTTTATGGAAATTGTTATACCTAAAAATGCTTTTAAAGTTACCAGTAAAAAGTTGGATCTTACAGGTATGTTCATTTATAATATTTAAAAGTTTTATGTTAGAGTTTAAAATCATTTTAAATTTTAGAACAGTATTTGCTTTTTAATTTATAAAATTAGTTTTATAGATCTTGATTTTACAGAAACAAATTACAGTGTGTTCTATCCCCTTAAACATAATAGCCAGTAGATGTTTTTATATATTACTCTGAGGAATAGCTTCTTTGAGTAGCCTAGGTTAATATGACTTTCTGGTAACGAGATGAGAGAGTTCCTTGACCCTTTCATAGGACTTGTAACAAGGTGTGGCTCATTTACTTGGCTGCCCAGCTCAAACCCCTTTTAGAAAGGTTAGCACACAGGTAAGAAGTTGCAGAACCTGGAGTGAGTGCCTTTGGCTCCTGGCTTGCCCATGGTAGCATCTAGGGATTATCCACAACCTCTGGAGCCCCAGAGGGTGTATGTTACACACAGTGCTCTTTTAGCTTTGCTAACCGTGGGTGGCTTAAGTGCATCCCAAATTCTTGTCCAGCATCCAGGAAGAACCAGGTCACACAAAACAGATTGAAGGGTGGTATATGTGGAGTATTTTATTGAGCAATGGAAGTGGCTGTCAGTGGGATGGGGAACTGGAAAGAGGGTGGAATAGGAAAATAGTCTTCCCCCTGATCATCCCCAACCAAACTCCTCTTGATGTTCATACACTTCTCTTCTCTCCCTCCCTGTGTTGCTGTTTTGCTCCTCTGCCAGTGAAGTTTGGGTTTTTATGGGTATGGGTGGGGGGTGTGGTGGGCCAGGGTGATTTTGGCAAAGGCAACATTTGGGCAGGAAAACAGGAATGTATGTTCTCATTTAGGGCCAGGGGTCTAGGCTTGAGGGTGGAGCCCTTGCCAGGGACTCCACCCTCTTCTCCCCAGTATTTCCCTGCCTCCTGTCCATATTAGTAAGAGATGACTTTCTGGTATGGAATCTATAAAGACTTAATTGGAGTCTTATTTGGGAAAAAAAAAATGTGCTTCTAGGTTTATCACTATATAGCAGTGATTGGCAATTGCAGAGACTTAATTCATGTTTTTGCTATCATTTTTCAAGTCTTTTAATGTTCTGTCAGAATTTTCTTTTTTAAAGGAAATATTTACCTATTTCATAGGAGCATAAAATATTATAAAACCTACAAAGTAATTTTTAAAAAATCACTTAACATTTAAGGTGTTACAAAATTCAAGCTATTTTAATTATAAGCATCTATAACATTAAATACAGATATTTTCTTAACTTTAAATTTGCCCTTTCTAAGTGTCGTATATTGGCTTGCTGAGAAATTTCTTTTATATATAAGGAGAAATCATGCCCATAGCTTTTGCTAGTTGAAAGTGTTTAGTTTCACTTATTTTGAGCAACTTATAAGAAAAGTCTTGGGTACATGTATTTCATTATCATAGATCTTCATGAGAATATATTACTTAAAATTTTAAGTTCATAAAAACATAATAGCTAAAGGTGTTGAGCATGTACTGAGTGCCAGGCATTATGCTAAGCCTACATTATCTCATTGAATCCTCCCAACAACCCTATGGAATAGACGCTATTATTATCTCTGTTTTACAGATAAAGAAACAGAGAGGTTAAATAATTTACTTCAGGTTACACAGCTAGTAAATGGAGCCAGAGCAGGAACCCAGGTCAGTCATATACCAAACTCATGTTTTTTAACAGCAGTTCTCTTCTGCCTCCTAAACGTGTAACTTAGGAGGTGGTTATTTCTATTTCAAAAGAAGTCCGTCAATTTTAAGTACAATTAAAGCTAAAATATAAGGAACTACTACCAACTGAAGATTGAGAGTATGAAATTTGTTAATGAAAAACTTCTTTAACTTGAAAAATATATTTGAGAGAACATAACTATTTGCTTTTATCTATAAACTGTCTATGAGATACCAAATAGAAAATAATGTATATATTTTTCTTTTTCTACTAGATTATACACTCCAAGTGATTATTTAAGGTTTATACAATGAATAAGCTTCCTAGTTAGTGGAAATGCTGTTCTTTTTCCAGAAGCTTTCTTCTTCTTCCTCCTCTTCTTCTTCTTTCTTCTTCTTCTTCTTCCTTCTCCTTCATCCTTCTCCTTCCTTCTTCCTTCTCCTTCTTCCTTCTTCTTCCTTATTCTTCCTTCTCCTCCTCCTCCTCCCTTCTTCCTCCTCCCTTACTGAAGATAATTAGGGCCCCAAAAGGCTATTTATGTAAATCCACATCAAACAGGAACTAAAATTTTATAGTAAATGGGAGAGGGGATAGGCATATGGGAAATTTAATTGGTACTTTACCTTGAAAATGTAACCATAATCTATAAAAACATATTTCTCATAATTAACAATCTAAGTTACAGCTACAATTCTGCTAATTTGTAGTATGAAGTAAAATAAAGCTTTTTAAACCTAATTTTTTCAATTATATGCTGATACAAAATAAAATGCATCAGTTTGCCATTGACTTTTGGCACTTGATTATAAAGAGGGTCAGTGTTGCAAAAATATTGAAGGAGGAAGGTTCACTGGTTTTTCCAAGGGCCTTTTAGTAATCTCTTGATATCTAGACATATCTCAAGTGCCTTTTTATTATTCTTGAATTTTGTCCTCTTCTGTTGCTCTGCCAGATCCTGTATCTTCTGTAAAAATTGAGATATTACATTTAACATTATAATGGTTAGTTCTTACATAATGAACACTGAGATCACACTGGCCCCTATACTAGAATCTTTTCAGTTTAATCAGTCTTTATTTGACTTTGTTTCACAATTGCAGAAACTCATGGGATGCTTCTAGTGTGTATTGGAAATTTTTCTTATTTAAATATTTGATATGCTAGAATTTTTAATGAATACTTCCAATTCAGTTAATGGACACAAGATTTTGTCTGGGAATAGCATCAGGGAGGAATTTGGGAAGGCTTCTTTATCTGGTTTTCTTTCTCTCTGATTATTATTACTTCTTTAAAGGAATCTTTCCTTGTCTGCTTCTTAAATACCAGTGTTCTTCAGGAGTCTATAGCCTTCTTTCCTTTTCACTTTACTTACATTCTCTCGGTGAGTATATAGACCCATGACTTTAACTTCCATATAAGCTAACAATGGCTCTGGCTTCTCTTCTCAACTCTAAATATCACACTTGAATGTCCTGTAGATATTCCATTTTATATATTTAAAACTGAATTCTGTTCTCTCTTTATTCTATCAAAAAAACAAACCTCTTTCTCTTGGCTTCTGCCCTACCTCTCCAGCCTTGTCTTTTGCCACTTTCCAATTGGCACTCCTTCCTTCCCCTGCATTGAATTACTGGCACTCTCTTGACACCATGATCTCTCTAATCTTGAGGTCCTTTGTTCTGAAATGCACTTTCTATTCTACAGACTGTCTCTGACTCTGTCCACTTTTGCTTCATACTTTCTTTAATCTTTCTCACCTCCCTAGTCTGGGTTAAAAGGAAAAATATTGATAAAGTAAAAAAATGATGGAAAGCTAGAAGAGGAGGTAGTATTTGCTTTGTTGTTTCTACCTCATCCTGTCTGTTGCTGCGTAGGGTTGTTGGTTTGGGCCATAATACGTTTATCAAGGCTATGAAGGAAACGCTGTCAAGTCTAATTTGTTACTGCCTATATAGAACTAGATGCCTTGAGGCTCTGTTTGGATACGTGGAATTTTAAAGTTTTTGGCCAATTGTGTTTTGCTGTATGTATTTTATGTGCTATGCCAGACAGAAGAGACATCAGGAGAAATGACAACAGTATCCCTCTGGCTCTTCCTCACTTAATATACTTGTCCTGTGAAATTTTAACCTCTACACAGTATACTGATAGCAAGAGGTAGATATCTTTGTTCTAGCTAGATTTTTGCTGATGCTCTTTGATTCCCAAATAGTAAATACTCTCAGGAGGTACAAATCATCTCCTCTTGTTCTCTGGGCTTTCTGCTAGCTTGATTAGATGGAGAGTCATAGCAAACTGTATTCTGTATCTTCTTATATAAATTATTCATTCTACCAATTTTGGAGTTTAAGTAGTAGAAACTTTCTTTGCGGAAACTGTAACTGAGTACTAGATGACATTTCTCATTTGAAGAGTTGGAGGGCATAGGTTCTTAAAGCTAATTATGGTTATGGTAAACTAATAGTAATAATAAGATGAAGCAAACATTTATGTAACATCAATCATATACCAGGCACTCTAACTCCTTTAAGTAGTATGTATGTTAATTTTCATAGTAACACCTGTGAGGTACTTTTATTTGTCCCCATTTAATTATGGTTATAGTAAACTAATAGCAATAATAATAATAATGATATGAAGCAGACATTTACATAACATTAACTCTATATGAGGCACTCTAACACCTTTAAATAGTATGTTTGTTAATTCTCATAGTGACCCCTGTGAAATACTTTTATATCCCCATTTAATAGGTGAAGAAAGTAAGATACAGAGAGGCTAAATAATTGTCCAAAGTCACCCTGCTAGTAAGAGATGATGGTCAAACTTAGGCAATCTGCTACCAGAATCCATGTTCCAAACCACAGTTCGATAAACTTTCTATAATAAGTGAAAAATATTTACTATTTTAAGCTTTGTGGGCCATTTGGTCTTTGCTATAACTATTGAGTTATGCACTGTAGTGTGAAAGCAGTCATAGACAATGCATGAAAGAATGAGTGGGGCTGTATTCCAGTAAAACTTTATTTACAAAAGCATAGGTAAAGGCAGGATTTTGCTGACCCCTGCTCTAAACCAATACTTTTCACAATATGTGTTGTGGGTTTTTCCTCACGTTTTTCTTGTTATTTCTTCTTTGATCTTTCAGTTACTTAGAAGTATGTTGTTAATTTCCAAATATTTGGGAGATTTTCTTTTATTCTAATTTAATTCTGTTTTTATCAGAGAACATACTCTGTATTTTAATTTTCAAAAATTTATTGATACTTTGTGATCCAAATTATTGTGATCTCTGTGTTGTTTCAGGTATATTTGGAAAGAATATGAAAAAGTGTATTCTGCTGTTTCGTTTCTTCTGTTTATGGTGCTACTGTCATTTATTAATACGTCTACATATTTTAAAACCCCAAAATAACTGGGGTTTTTTGCCTTAAATAGTTGTTAAAATCTTTTTAATGAGAAAAGTCTTAGATATTTACCACTTGGACACTCTCATGTGTAAATCGTTTCTATTTGGTATCATTTTCCTTCTGTGTGAGAAAACTTTTCTTATATCTTGTAGTGTGGGTTTACCGATGATGTATTTTCTCAGCTTTTGTTTGCTTGAAAAAAGACTTTGTTTTGACTCAGTTTTCAAAGGATATTTTTGCTTAGTACAATTCTGTGTTGACTTCTTTTCTGCCTCAGCACTTTAAACTAGTTGTCCATTGTCTTCTACCTTGCATCACTTTGAGCTGTCTAGGATAATTTTTAAATCTTTGTTTCTCCATACTGCGGTTGCCCTTTTTTGTCTGGCTGCTGTTTAGAATTTTCTCTTTAGTGCTGGCTTCAGCAGTTTTTTGCCATGTGTCTTGATGTGTATTTTTTCTGTGTGAATGATTATCTGCTTGGGATTTGTTGAGCATCTTCTATTTGTGGATTTATAATTTCATCAGATTTAGGAAACTTTTTACTATTATTTCTGCAGTTTTTTTCTTTTTCTTCTATCTTTTTCTCTCCTTCTGGAGCCATAATTACTTGTATGTTAGACCACTTGATATTTTCCTACAGGCCAATGAAGCTCTGTCAATTATTTTTTTCTTTTTCTTTCTGTACTTTATTTTGGTTGGGTTCTATTGCTATGCCTTCAAGTTTATTTATCTTTTCATCTTTGTCTAAGCTGCTGTTAATCCTTTGGAGTAAATTTTCATTTTAGATAATGTAACAATTTTCTATGTTCTTTTATGTCTTTTTTTTATTCTTGGTATGTTTGCTGTAAGATAATTCTTGAGTGTCTTGAAAATGTTCATTTTCACAGCCAATGTCTCCTCATTTTAATCATCTCTGGGTTTCATGAGTCTATTTCTATTCACTGTTTTTCCCCGGGTTATTAGACACATTTTCCTGTTTCTTCACATGCCAATAATTTTATTATATCCTTTTAAAGTATATGGACACTGTTCTGGCAAACAGTCAAGTTTCTCATGAATCAGTTTGATCTTTGTGAAAAGCTTGCTTTCAAGGGGCAGCACTAGAATAGGTTTTCCTCTAGAATTACTGGTATAACTTCATTATTAAGGTATGACACCCTCCAGCCCCCCACAATTCCTAATGACTGCCCAGTGAGTTCAAAGAGATATCTCCATTCTGGTTATTGAGAGTTTGAGTGATTCTGGACCCTTGTGATCTCAGAATTTTTTGCTTTTAGCATTCTAGTAATTGTTCTTTTTCTAGAATTTCTTTTTGCATGACTTCATAGATTTCATCCTATGCATGCAGAGATTAATATTCTCAAATCTTGCTATAGATAGATTTACTGGAGCTCTTTTCCTGCTCTGCAAATTCTAGCCATCTTGGCCTCTCTAAACTCCAGGCTGTTTTTCCAAATTAGTAAATGTACTGGGCTCTCTTCCACCTTTCTGTGACATAGTCTGGAAATTGCCTCCTAGATGGAAGCTAAGGTGATTATAGGACTTATCTTGTTTGTTTTCCCCATGCAGGGTTCACAGTGTTTTGCTTCCTTTTGCAAATGTCTGAAAACATTTTCCATACAGTTTCTAGCTGTTTATGGCAGGGGGCGGGGGTGGGGGGGTAAGTTCAGACCTTGATACTCCTTCCTGGCTAGAAGTACATCTTTCATGTTTTTAAACATCTCTCATACTTTCCATCTCACTATCCACTTTTCTTTTCAACTTTGTGTTTTCATCTCCAACTATTCTGGTATTTAACTCTTCCATTGAGTTTTTAATTTATTTTTTGTTTCCGGAAGTTCCTTTTGCTTCTTCAAGTCTCCTTGGATGCTTTCTATAGTCTTATATTCTTTGCTCATATACAGATATTTTGAATCCTTAATTTTTTTTCTTATCTTAAGCTTATTTTATGTTATTTATCTAATCATTTCATATCTGATTTTTTTCAAGGCAGACTTTGCTGTGTGTTGTGACTTGCCCATTGTCACTGATAGTTTCTTATTTTGTTGTGTTGTGTGTGTGAGTGGGGTGGCTTGTTTATTTTTTTAGCGTCTTATTTTTTGAGACAGAGTCTCACTCTGTCCCCCAGGCTAGAGTACAGTGGAGCTATCTCAGCTCACTGCAACCTCTACCTCCTGGGTTCAACTGATTACCCTGCCTCAGCCTTCTGAGTAGATGGAAGTATAGGCATACATCACCACACTCAGCTAATTTTTGTAATTTTAGTAGAGACAGAGTTTCACAGTGCTGCCCAGGCTGGTCTTGAACTCCTGGCCTCAAGCAATCCACCTGCCTTGGCCTTCCAAAGTGCTGGGATTATAGCTGTGAGCCACCACACCTAGCCTTTTTTTTTTTTTAATAGCTTATTTTTATTGAATTCTTTGAGGGATGGATTAAAGTTTCAGTACTTCATTTATGTTTGCCTGGGCCGCATTGTTGAAGTTGAAGACACAACCAACACTGAAGACTACTTTGAATTAAATTTCCTAGTTAAAGGATTCATGTTTAATGTGAATTTAGGCCAGCAACCATGTAAAGGCTGCTTGTGGTTACAAATGTTGAGGGAGGTATTTCTCCCTCTTCATGAGTTGCCTCCCTTTCTTTAGGAAGGGGTTATTTATTGTTTCTGAGAGGTTTACTGCTTTAATCAGAGGTGGTCTTCAATTCAAATCCCTACCTTAGGTAGGCCCTAGGCTTTATCTCCTATTCTTCTTCAGCCTACAGCACAAAAATCATGGGTACTGGTATTCATCCGATGCCTTTAGAGTCTAGTAAATGTAGATGTTTTCTTACCCTCCAGGTTTCCCACTGGAAATCACTTTGGTTTTGTTCTTAGATTTTTAAAATTCTTCTACAGTTCAGCAGTACATTTAAAAAGATGATTTTACATTTTATCTAGTATTTTTGGTTTTTGGCAGGAGGCATATTTGAATATTTTGTCAATCCTACTGTTAGAAATGGAAGTCTCTCTTCTGTTTCATAATGTGAAGATCTATACAAATGTGCAAATACTACCAAGATGAAATACATTCAGCATTTGTGAGGTCTATAAAATATAGGTGTGTATGTTTTATGTTTATAAAAACCCATGAGTATAATTTATTTGCTATGTATAATTTGGTTTCTTTTTTATTTGTTTGCCTTTTTATTCCTTCCTGGATTTCTTGGACATAATTCAGCGCTTGGTTTCAGTTGGACTTGATTCAAAGAATGCAGTTTGTGTTTGGGACTGGAAAAGGGGAAAAATGTTGTCTATGGCTCCTGGTCATACAGATAGAGTAAGTATTCTCTTTTGAGATTTCTAATGAATACTGGAAGGGAAAGACCAGAGGAGAGTTCAGGGGATTTTATTCTTCTGTATTTTGTTATTGCCAGATAGGTCATATGTAATTAAAATTTTACAATTGGTAAATAATTGTACAAATATAAAAACTCTTAAAGTCTTAGAGTGCATATGTGTTGTAGTACTAGGAAACATGAATCGATATGAATAGCATTGGCATAAGACTTTTAACCTGGTGTTTGCTTCAGTAAAAACTATGTATTTTCTTTCCATTTTTAAAAACACTTTTATTAAAATGTAATTGATACACAAAGGGCTGCACTTATTTAATGTGTGAAATTTGATGATTTTGGACATATGCAGACACTCGTTATTCAAATCTCCATTTAAAAATTGAGTGGTTTGAGCCTAGGTTCTATTTAGTTTGGTTTACCACTAATTTGTTACATATGTATCATACCTAAGGTGAAAAATGATGTTGCTTGTGTGGATTTAGTATTATGTATTACTATTCAATTTTTTAGAGACCTAACATTTTTAACTGACAACTGGTTGGAATCTGTATTCCTCATTCCAAATTGTATATAAACAGTATATCATAGCCAGCTTTTAATTAAATATTAAACTATTGTTATGGCTGTAGATCAAAAAAGTTCTCATAAACTCCTAAAAGTGTCTAATTTTGTTTATGTATGTGTAGTAAAATCCTAACCTGAACCAGCACAGAGGCATAGTTAATGATTCTATTTTGTGGGAATTTATGACTATAAAAGATGTGTAGAAAATTTTGTGTATATTTGCATTTTGGAGAATACATTTGGCTTTTAGTAGATACTCAGAGAAGCCTATTATACATACACATATACACACAAACACACACACACACATACACACACAATTTAAACCATTATTAAAATGTTGGATATATTTTATTAAACACCTGGTATGTTCTTACCTGCTTACATCAAAGCACTTTGCACATTACTATTTGGAATTTAATAAATAGATCCATTATTATAAAATATGACACTTCAATGGAGTTTTTAAAAGTATTTTTGTGGTTGAATATTTCAAAGTTGCATTGATATGTTTTTCATATAATCTGTATTATGGTGAGTTGTTACATATTAACTGTAATATATATTCATTCTTCATTATCACTACAGAGTATCACTTTGTAAATTTTTAGAGTAAAATGTAAACCTTTTAGCGGTAGGTTGATAAAGTGTCAAAGAAACATTAAGACTACAAGAAAGCAAAATGAATTATTTTTTAAATGTTAATTTTTCTTTCATTATTTAATTACATGTTTCTAATTCATATATTATTGAGTTTTTGCTTGTTTGCTTTTGTAACAAAATGTGTTGCGTGTGTTTAGAATTTATGGAATTTTAGAAAATAATGAAGCCTGGAGACCCCCCAAATTTAAGTATGAGTTAACTTTGACCTTTAAACAGTAAAAAAACAAACAAACAAAACAAACAAACAAAAAAACTGTAAAATCAGTATTTGGATTCTTTATGTAAATAGTTCTGTATGATAGTTATAAAAATGTTTCTAATTTCTAGGCTGTGTGTCATGTTCCATTCTGAATCTCTTTTCTGTAGAAATTATGCAAGCACCTCCCATCATGCCCTAATTCTGTTCAACTATTCTTGTTATTTATGGATTTTTTAAAAATATTAAAAATAAACAGAGGTGTTGAATTTTACTCCGGTAGTGTTTCATAAAGTTCATAAATACTCAGAATTTTTATTTCTTGTCATTTTCAAATTTACTTTATTTCTTATAAGATTTTTAAGTGTGGGATTCTGGTTGTTTATTGAGGAATATTTTTTATCATATGAGTTTGGACCATTTCGTCTTCTGGTCAGGATTTTTAAATGATTCTGGAAATAAGTATTTTAATTATGAATCTGATTTGTTTACAGATATTTGATATTTCTTGGGATTTGTACCAGCCAAATAAACTTGTCAGCTGTGGTGTAAAACATATCAAGGTACTAGAAGGGTCTTGTTTTATAATAGTCACGTTTAGTTCTTTGCTGCTAAGTATATATTGCACTGTTAACAATTTAGCCTACTTTCAGAATTTTGATAGTACTTATTTTTTGAATGGCAATGTTTTTAATGTTCTGATGTTCAGTCAAACATGTATTTGCTTTGAGTTATTGTAAGGGATATAGGTATGAATAGGAAATTAATAAGCCACATTTCGTAAAAAAAATTATAGTCAGGTAGGATTTATTGTGTCCATCCTGCCTTTTCATGTTTCACTTACAAAGTAAAATGTGAGAATAGGAAACAAAGTAATTGAAGAGTTTTTCATTTACATAAATAGAATGGTGTGGGAGAAGCAACATGAGTAGAGCTGGCTTTGTCATTTATTAGCTATTTAACCTAGTATGAGTTATTTAACCTCTTTGAGCATTTTTCACATTTTAAAACTGTGACTGCTGTCACCATCCTCAAAGAGTTGATGATTAAATAAGGCAGTATATATGTAAGTGCTTGTCATAGTGCCTAACACATGGTCAGCTTTCTGAAAGTGTTTTTTCCTTTTTCTATATTTGCTACCTGATTTGACCTCAACCTTAAAATTTTTTTTATTTGACAAATAATAATAATACATATTCATGGGTATGTAGCCATTTTTTGCTACATAAAGATGTGTGGTGATCAGATTAGGGTAATTAGCTATCATCTCAAACATTTGCTATTTCTTTGTTTTAGGACCATTCAATATCCTCCTTCTAGCTATCTGAAACGGTATATTTTTATTAACCATAGTCATTGTATAGTGGTATAAACAGTAGAACTTATTCCTCCTATCTAGTTATAATGTTGTATGCTTTAACAAATCTCTCCCTGTCTCTCCCTCAGCCTTGATAGCCACTATTTACTTTGCTTATGAAAGCTCTGGATTTTGTTTTATAATTACAGCTCAGGTTTCGAAGCCTGTAAAGTCAGTGTTGATATTTATTATTTTGTTTAGAGTTACTTTTAAATCATTGCAACAAATTGGAAATAATTTGTTTACTTCCACTGTCTGATGTAACAGTTCCTGATAACAGTTAATTCCTAGTGAGTTAATGTTCTGTGTTCACATTCTTTGTTTCAACATGTTTAACTCCATCCACGTTTTCCCCGGTGCATCTTTCACTGCTACTGAAATTCTGGATTTGTTATTCTGATATTGATTTGATTGATGGATAGAAGTACATATTTATTTTTTGGCAAATATTTAATAGCAAAAAGGCTGTATGCCGGGTTTTAAGGCACATGATATAAGCACTGTGAAGGTAGAGATTTTTATCTTGTTCATCTTTGATGGACAGTATGTTTGATACAGTACTTGATATAAAGTACTTAATAAGTGATTGACAAATTAATCATCAATAAAGATATTTTACTACTATTTTATATTGTAAATGAAGCTAAAGTTTCCATTTTCAGGTTTTTATAAAAAACTCATCTCAAACTAAACTATAGTTTTATAATGAGTTACATTTATTTTTCTTTGCTAGATGAATAGTAACATAGTTCTCTTTGTAGACAATATGTGTGAGGAAATTAAGTCCCAGAGATGATCTAGAACTCACTGTACAACCATATTGTAGCTATTTAAACATAAATTAGTTAAACGAAATTTAAAATTTATTTCCTCATTCACACTAGCAGTACATTTCATTTGCTTATGTATTTAGTGGTTACTGTATTGGAAAGCATGCACGTGTGAAAGTCTTTGTGTGTGTGTGTGTGTGTGTGTGTGTGTGTGTGTGTGTGTGTGTGATCATCACTGAAAGTTATTTTGGACAATGTTGATTTGGATTCTAGAACAATAGTTCTTAACCCTTGCTGAGCATCAAACTCATTTGAATACCTGGCGGGCTTCATGCTTCAGAGATTCTGTCTCAGTTCATTTCAGTTGGGAGTCCAGGCATCCTATTTTATAATTTCCCTAGGTGATTCTAATGTGATGCTAACACTGGGAATCACTGATCTAGAAAGAAATAATGGATTCAAATTAGGACATGCTGAAAGAAAGAGAACCAGCCACTTACATACAAAGAAATTATGGAGATTTTAAGTTTAAAAATTATAAAGTTTAATTAATTAAAGTACTCATTAGATCTTTGAATAGATAATGGTCATAATTTTTAGTTCTTTGATGCTTCAGATTTTAAGAATATATAATTTATGTTATTTTAAATGTTAATTACTTATTATAAAGTTTTTATTATTTGGGCCTAATTTCTTTATATAGAACTATTTAATGTATATATCTCTGCCCTGTCCCATTTTTTTGGTTTAGTTTTTAGAGATGGGATTCTACCATATGGCCCACGCTAAAGTGCAGTAGCTATTCACAGACATGATTTATAGCTCACTGTAGCCTCCAACTCCTGGCCTCAAACCATCCTCCCACCTCAGCCCCCCAAGTTGGTAAGACTAGAGGAATTTGTCACTATGCCCACTTTCCGCCAACCCCCTTTTCTTTAAATTTATATCCATGAACTGTAAAAATTTACCTATTTCCCACCTAATAGAACAAAAACTTTGGTAATGAAGATTCATATTTAACTTCCTTATTTTCTCACAAGAATGACCAAATCATTCCACATGGATATCTATCTTATTTTTTAAGCTTTACAGCAAAGCAGTTGCTTAGCTTTGAAAATATCAAATATTATAGCTATAGTGAGCTATAACATTCTCCTTTTTTCCTATCTTTAATGTTTCTGTCAGAGAGAGAACATTAGATTTCCTTTTTCCTCCTAGTGTATGATGACTTATCTTCATTTTCATTGCTAACCCATTCCCAACTTTTTACCTAAGTTTTTATTTTTTTATTTTTGTTTTTTTTCTTTGAGACAGAGTTTCACTCTGCACCTGGGCTGGAGTGCGGTGATGCAATCTCAGCTCACTGCAACCCCTGTATCCTGAGTTCAAGTGATTCTCATGCCTCCGCATTCTGAGTAGCTGGGATTACAGGAGTGCACCACCATAACCAGCTAATTTTTGTATTTTTAGTAGAGATGGGGCGGGGAAGGGATCTCACCATGTTGGCCAGGCTGGTCTTGAATTTCTGACCTCAGGTGATCCACCCGTCTTGGTGAGCCACCATGCCTGGCTTAACCTGAGTTTTATGTAGATTTTTTTTTTCCAGAAACCTAAGGAAAGCATAGCATATTTTTAAAATAATCTGGTTCAACCCCCTTATTCTTACAGATAAGGATTGAAACCAGTGACTATAGCTGTGCTATAACATAGCTTTTGCCAACACTAGGATGAGGATCTGAACGTTGAGTGTGATTTTATCATAAGGCAATTTCTTAGTTAATTTCTAGCACACTGCTCTAATATAGCATCAAAGTGTTGGGAATGTTTTACTTTATTTTGTAAGAATTTTTTGGTAATTTGATTATACTGTATATCTTTTAGTTCTGGAATTTATGTGGAAATGCTCTGACCCCAAAACGAGGTGTCTTTGGTAAGACGGGTGACCTTCAGACAATACTGTGCCTAGCCTGTGCAAGGGATGAATTAACGTATTCTGGTGCACTCAATGGGGATATATATGTTTGGAAAGGAATCAATCTTACACGAACAATACAAGGAGCCCATGCTGTAAGTATATTTAAATATTTTAAACACTTGAATGTGTATTACTTAATCTTGTCTTAGAATGACAGACTTCATAACATAGTATATTGTTTCTAGTCAATTTGGTTGCTTGAAAAATGTTGTAACTCAATTTATTTGTTTTGAAGATTTCAATGAAGAAATCAATTAGACTTGTGGATATTTATTACATTAGTATAATTAGTATCTTGTTAAAGCCATTGCTTTAGTATGGTGTCTTTCTCAAGAGTAGTGTTGTGAAAAAGCTTGTCAACTTGAATCTAAAAGTATTCTAGATTAACCACACCAGAATAAAGTTAGTGCCCTTGATGCTAATTTATCAGAGGCAATTCAGTTTTCATGTAAATAACTTACAAAACAAGAAAAAGAATTCTGCTGTTAAAACTTTTTTTTAAATTATCTTATTTGTTTATTTATTTATTCCTATTTATTTTATTGCATTTTAGGTTTTGGGGTACATGTGAAGAACATGCAAGATTGTTGCATAGGCACACACGTGGCAGTGTGATTTGCTGCCTTCCTTCCCATCACCTACATCTGGCATCTCTCCCCAACTCCCCAACTCCCCACCGTCCCTCCCCTGTTTCCCCCGAACTGACCCCAGTGTGTAGTGTTCCCCTCCCTGTGTCCATGTGTTCTCATTGTTCAACACCCGCCTATGAGTGAGAACATGCAGTGTTTGATCTTTTGCTCTTCTGTCAGTTTGCTGAGAATGATGGTTTCCAGGTTCATCCATGTCCCTACAAAGGACACGAACTCATCATTTTGATGGCTGCATAATATTCCATGGTGTATATGTGCCACATTTTCCCCGTCCAGTCTATCATCGATGGGCATTTGGGTTGGTTCCAGGTCTTTGCTATTGTAAACAGTGCTGCAGTGAACATTCGTGTGCACGTGTCCTTATAGTAGAATGATTTATAATCCTTTGGATATATACCCAGTAATGGGATTGCTGGGTCAAATGGAATTTCTATTTCTAGGTCCTTGAGGAATCGCCACACTGCCTTCCACAATGGTTGAACTAATTTACACTCCCACCAACAGTGTAAAAGTGTTCCTATTTCTCCACATCCTCTCCAGCATCTGTTGTCTCCAGATTTTTTAAAGATCGCCATTCTAACTGGCGTGAGATGGTATCTCAATGTTGTTTTGATTTGCATTTCTCTGATGACCAGTGATGATGAGCATTTTTTCATATGTTTGTTGGCCTCATGTATGTCTTCTTTTGTAAAGTATCTGTTCATATCCTTTGCCCACTTTTGAATGGGCTTGTTTTTTTCTCGTAAATCTGTTTTAGTTGTAAATTCTGGATATCAGCCCTTTGTCAGATGGGTAAACTGCAAAAATTTTTTCCCATTCTATTGGTTGCCTATTCACTCTAATGACTGTTTTGCTGTGCAGAAGCTGTGGAGTTTGATTAGGTCCCATTTGTCTATTTTGGCCTTTGTTGTCAATGCTTTTGGTGTTTTGGTCATGAAGTCCTTGCCTACACCTATGTCCTGAATGGTTTTGCCTAGATTTTCTTCTAGGGTTTTTATGGTATTAGGTCTTTAATCCATCTGGAGTTAATTTTAGTGTAAGGTGTCAGGAAGGGGTCCAGAGCTTTTTAACAGCTGGGTCCCTTTTATAAAGTAAAGGTAACTAGATAGCACAAAGCCTCCACATTGTTAACAGCAAGACCTTCATGTAGAAAAGTCCTCAGTGCATTAAATTTCTATTGATTGGGTTTTCCTACCCTTTGCTTTTTTACTTTTTAAATTTTTGGTGGTTGTTGAATTGTTTTTCTTTCTGTAATCTTTTGACAGTCATACATGTTGCAAACATTTCTCTAATCTGTCTTTGCTGATTATATCTTTTCTCATATGAACAATTTTAAAATTTGTGGGTGACCTGCCGTGCATAGAAAAGTCTCTCACAGCCCAAAGTTACCTAAATGTTATTCTTTTTCTAATATTTTTTGTTTTATTTTTTACATTTAGAATTTTAAGTTCATCTATAATTCATTTTTATACATGGTATAAGGTTTAAATTTATTTTCTTTTATGTTATATCTTTATCATTAAATACCACCTTGGTTATATATAATCATGCCTTGATATTTTGGGGTGATTGGCTCTAGGACCACAGATACCAAAATCTGTACATACTCAAGTGTTGCCCTGGGAAACCCACATATGTAAAGCCCTCCCAATCCATGGGTTTTGCATCCCACAAAGATGGTATTTTGATCTGGGTTTTTTTTGCTGATGTGGAACTGTGGATACAGAGCTGACTGCATTTATTGAAAAAAATCCACATGAGTCAGTGATGTTCAAATTCATAAGGGGCAACGGTATTAAGTTCCTATGGATTTTCTTTTGTGTTTTCTGGTGTAATTATTTATTCTTATGTCCTACCAATTGGTTTGAAAGGGTTTCTACCTTCATATAGAAGATGTTCTTAAAAAACATTTGTTGTTAAATTATTTTATTTCCTCTTCTAGGCTGGAATTTTTAGTATGAATGCTTGTGAAGAAGGCTTTGCTACTGGTGGCAGAGATGGTTGTATTCGTCTTTGGGATTTAACTTTTAAACCAATTACTGTGATTGATCTCAGGGAAACAGACCAGGGATACAAAGGTATTAACAAAACAAATGTCTTATTACTAGTCAAACTCTAAACATCCTAAAGATTATTTCTTTCTTTCAGTAAGTATAAATAAGACTTATATTTGCCCCTTCACCCTGTATGCTTTTGATTGAAATTCTTCTATTAATGAGAAATTTTGCCTAGAAAGAGTTTAGATTCATTGTTAGGAGAAAGGTTCTTTCATAAGTCTAATGTCTATTATAATGAGACCTATGGAGAGATGTGAGAGGTACTCAGTATCTTAGGATTTTGAAAGTATTTTACTATTAGAATGCTAAATAACTATTTAACAAATAAACCCGTTCTAAATAAACAGTTTGAGGGTAAATGTTGAGGATTGGGGGAACTTTTGTTTGGGATGATTTAAATGTGGGTAGATTTGTTTTTCCTTCATCCAAATTTGTCAGCAGTTGGGGGAATTTTTTTCTCTTGGGGATTAAAAAAAATTGATGTAATTAAACAATCTTTTACTATAAAACGTACCCACACATCTGTGTTTAAACCATATTCCAGTCACCTACAAGTTGTGTGACCTTGGGCCTCACCTGTAAATGAGGATAATAAGAATAAATATTTAGGATATAGGATCAAATGAATTGATACTTCTGAAATGTTTATAAGGATAGTACATAATAAGCATGTAAATGCCGTTATTCTGTTTTCATTAGTTTTGCTAAACATTGTGCTTTGAAGCTTACAAAATAATTTGAGACTTTTTCTTATCTGATCCTCACAAGAACATTGTTAGGTACACCGTATCTTTGTATTGGCCGTGTAACACACATGAGAAACTTAACAGCTTTCCTACAATTACAAAAGACATTGTGGAGTATGCAGAAAAAGTAAAGTTCTCTCTTTTTAATGATTTTATGAGTATATTGAAGAAATGAAATACAGACAAGTAAAAAGTCAGATTATTAAAGGAGAAAAAGAATACAATTCTATAAAGGTAATTTACTTACTGAGTTCTTATTGAACAATGCAGACTGAGTGTTATAAGACTGCCTGAGCAAGTAGACATGGCTAGAGTTGTCTAAAAGGAAGAGTACATGTCTTGAAGAATGGGTAGGAACTAGGTACATAACATGACAAATACAATTTCATGTGGAAAACAACATGTACAATTAAAGAAAATATGAGTATGGATCAAGGACATATATTTTCTTCTATCTCACATCTAAGATATAAACGCTACAAAAATTAACTTCAATTTAGGAAGATTGACATTATTGATGCAGGATATTTTGGGTGCTGCTTTGCTAGCTAGAGACCTCTGTGGCTAGCAATGCTCCTGTCCAGGGCTGCACTGGGCTCCAGGCTGGCCAGGAGGTTCCCTGACCTTTAGGCTTGACAGGCTGTGCTTGGCTTGCACTGTGGCTGGATCCCACCCTCACTGCAGGATCCATGTTGAGCCCACAGCTGGGCTGAGTGTGCTGTGACTTGCTTCTGCCTTGGGTGTTGGTGTCTGGACAAGGGAAATATCGTGGCACCCAAAAACTTGGGGACCCCAGTAACTCTGAAGCCCCAAAGGGGGTGTTACAGCGTGTTAATAGCTCTTTCAGTCCTGCCATCCACATCCCAGTGAATGGGGGCATGTGATGCCCAGCGGCTCCCTCTCCTGTGGCCTGGCAAGTAGGAGGGGAATGCTATAGGGTTGCAGCTCTGCCTGCACTTACCATTTGGTGAGTTCTGAGTTCTTGTCCCACATCCAAGCAGAAAAAGGCTATAATGACAGCTGGCAGGTGAGCAAGGTGAAGAGTTTTATTGAGTGACAAAACAGCTCTCAGTGGAGAGGGTACCTGAGATCAGCTGAAGTCAGGTAGTCTCCCCTGCCCAAAGGCGGGCAGTCTCCGAATGTGGCTGAGTCAAGGGCATTTATGGGTTCAGAATGGGGAGTGCATACTGACTTGTTTGTGAGTATGCAAAAAAAGTCTTTAAAAAAAGGCACCGGCCGGGCGCGGTGGCTCAAACCTGTAATCCTAGCACTTTGGGAGGCCGAGGCGGGTG
>NW_016107349.1:8496711-8537749 GCF_001604975.1 Cebus imitator | reverse complement strand
AAAAAAAAAAAAAAAAAAAAGGCACCACTCAGATATGGGCACAACACTAAAAAAACCGATTAGGGAAGGGCAAATAAATGTAAAGTAGTGAAAGGTGGGGATCAATCAGAGGGAAGTGTGCCAGATGGGAAGAGAGGTTCTCGATCAGTCTGTGGATTTATCCAAGACTTGCAGTTTGGCTTTCAAGCTTTAAACTGTCTTAGATTTGAAGGTTGGATTTCATCAGGACCTGCCCCTATCTGCTTAGGGATTTGTCTGCCTCCTGCTGCTATCATTATTACAACATTATAAATACAGTTTACTTTTTACTAGGTTTGTCTGTAAGGAGTGTTTGTTGGCGAGGTGACCACATTCTAGTTGGAACACAGGACAGTGAAATTTTTGAAATTGTTGTGCAAGAAAGAAATAAACCTTTTCTAATTATGCAAGGGCACTGTGAAGGTGAACTTTGGGCACTTGCTGTCCATCCTACTAAACCTTTGGCTGTGACTGGAAGTGATGATCGTTCAGTCAGGTAAGCAAATTCTAATAATTCCATAGGCTGGAATTTATCCTTAGATCAACATAAAGAAAACTTTAAATACTCTGATTAAAACTTTATTGGCTCATGGTATAACAAATGTACATAAGTACTGAACATTAATAGAATTAATTATTAGTTAGATTTTGTTTTTTTCTCTTAAATATATGATACGGAGTTTGTTCCATATCAGAATATACGGAGCTATCTCCTTTTCAACAGCCATATAATATTTAACTGCATGGATATACTGTAATTTATTCAACTAATCCATTACTGATGGAAGATTAGTTTCTTCCAGTTCTGTGTATTTTATAAACACAAGGCTTGCAGTGAATATCATTATACATTTGTCATTTTGTATATGTGTGAATATCCCTGGTAAAAGTTTAGCAGCAGTCAAAGGATATATGCATTTTAAATTTTGTTAGATAAGGCTTTACGTAGAGGCAGCAACAATTTATATACCTATCGTCAATATATTGACAGTATCTGTTTTCCCACATCCTTAACAGAACTAATTATAATCCCAAAAGGTAAAAAATGATATCTTTGTTACATTTTGAAAATAGGTATTTCTCATATTGAGGGTTGTTGAGTATGTTTTTATATCTTTAGAGGACATTGCTTTTCTGTGACCTATCCAAGCTCTTTGCTTATTTTCTATTAGTTCATAGGTCTTTTTCTCTACTTGATCTAAAATAAGATCTAATGGTATCTGTCTATATATTAAAGAAATTAGAAACCTTGTCTATGACAGTGGTTCTCAAAGTGTGGCTCCTGAATGAGCAACATCAGGATTACTTAAGAACTTGTAAGAAATGCAAATTCTCAGGCCTTTTACAGCACCTAATACCAGAAATTCAGCAATTTGTGATTTTAGAAGCCTTCCAAGTGACTACGCTATATGGTAAAATTTGAGAACCACTGATCAATTTTAGGAGTTGAGGTTTGTTTCCCCCAGTTTGCCATTTGTTTTTTTTTCCCTTGATTTCATCTGTAATTATTTCAGTTTGTATCTTTAAAAGATATCTCAAATGTCACCACAATATAGTTATTACACAGTGTTCTGTATCTAGCTAGTACAGAAATTCCCAATTGTCTCATAAAACATTTTTGTGATTTGTTAAAATCAGGATCCAAATAAGCTTCATATGTTGTGATTGTTGATATGTCTTTTCTGTCTCTTTTATTCTACAGCTTTCTTCCTTCCCTTTTTGTTTTGCTTACAGTTTATTCATTAAGGAAATAAAGTCTTCACCCTGTAGGATTTCTTATATTCTGGATTTGACTAATTGCATACCTATATTTTAACATAGCCTGTGTTCCCTGTATCCTGTAAATTGGTAGTTAGATTTAGAGGTTTGATGAGATACAGTTATGAATTTTCACCAAGGATATGTCCTAGGTAGTGATGTACTCCTGCTTGATGATATGTAATGTGTAAACTCCTTTTCTATTAGCAACCATTGATGATTATTGTCTAGATCAGTATGTCCCAATCTTTTCTCATTGTCACTTTGTTAATGAGACTTTCTAGACATTTTTTTTTTCCTGATCACACCCGCTCTCTGAAATTTTAAGACCACAGACAACTGTGTGTCTCTTTTTGTACTGTGGCCCCTTAAGAGAACACAAACCATTGTAATATTTAACATATTTTACCCTAAGAAATCATTTTTACCGCCTTTTGGGAAATAGCCCCTGTTGGGACTGCATGGCCTAAACTATTGATTTAATAAGAGTTTCAAATGGTGGCATTCTAATATTTATATTTATCACTCATTATTTGTTAGCTGTAGTATTTCTATAAAGAGAATTTCTTCTCATCAATTATTTATCCTGGGTATAATCAAGGCAGAAAAGTGCTTAATTCTTTCCCTATATTTACTGATTTTAAAAAGTTAGGTGGGTCCCTATAATCCTTTCTGTAAACTTGCCTTATTTCTTGCCGTTTTTTTCTATAGGGTTGTTGATCTTTTTCTCCTTTACTTTTAGTAGTTCTTTATGTATTCTGGATATTAATCATTTGCTGATAATGTAAATTGCAAATAATTTCAGTAGTTTACTTGCTNTTTTTTTTTTTTAACTTCGTGTAGGTTGTTTTAGATATGCAAAATTCTTGTTTTATTTTATATAGCTGAATTTATCAGTATTTTCTTTCGTGACTTTTAGGATTGTGTCAAAGGGAAATAGTCCTCAAATTTTCAGTATATTCTTTCAGTTCATTAGTGGTTATATTTTTGTGCTTAACTCCTAATCTATGTACAGCTTCCTTTAGTGTAAGGAGTAAGATAGAGACTCAACCTAATTCTTTCCAGATAATTATTGATATTTTTTATGCCACTCACATCATTTTGCACTGCTCCTCAGCGCATTACAAATTTCAGTGACACAACTTGACAGAATTTTGAGCACTATGTGCATTACCATATGGTGACATTATTATTTATTAGCAGTGCATTCTCATCATGTTGAAATAAGAGGAAAAAGATAAAATTGGACGTAGAATGTTACATTTGTAAGGCACAATGGAGCATGGACTTTATTGTTATTCAATTAGATGCATTCATTGTGTTTATTATGCAGTGACATTATAGCTGTGCTAAAAGGATACCAAAACAACAAAATGTAGCCAGGTTAGACGACACATTCCTGTAGTTCCAGCTACTCAGGAGGCTGAGGCAAGAGGATCACTTGAGCCCACAGAGTCAAGGTTACAGTGAGATATGATCATGCCACTGCAGTTTAGCCTGAGTGACAGAGTGAGATGATGTCTCTAAAAAAATAAAAATAAAAACAAAAGATTCTATCAACTTCTGTCATTTAAGCGTGAAGAATTCCCATTTTCATAACTAAGAATTTCTTGATAGTTATCTATATTTATCTTAATTAAGCAGATAGTTATCTAGATTTATTTAATTAAAATGAGTTTATTATTTTAACCAAAATATTTTCATTATTTTTAAAGTATGCATTAGCTAACTATTCTTTTTTATTTTTAAAATTAAATTTTACAGGATATGGAGCCTGGTAGATCATGCATTAATAGCAAGGTGTAATATGGAAGAACCAATTCGTTGTGCAGCTGTAAATGCAGATGGAATCCATCTTGCCCTTGGAATGAAGGATGGCTCATTCACTGTACTTAGAGTAAGGTATGGTATCAGGGTAGAAATAGAAACACAGTAATTTTCTGTTCAGTGATACAGAATATATAATACTTGTCATTTTTACCCATTTATCCTTTTCCCTTCCCCTTCTTAATATATATAATTCAGATATTAATTTCATCAAGTATAAAAATATATTTATAAAAATATCTTTGTCAGAAAAATAAACCCAGAAACCTTGGTCCGGAGGGTTAAGAATGCTTAATAGATTAATGGCTAAAATTTTGAGATATAAAATTTGGGTCCCAGCTACCCTTTCTTATCAGTGTAGATTTTCAGTAATGATTCCCTTACCATTTAATAGCTGAGGCTATTAAAATGGGTAAATGGTTTTTTGTTTTTGTCATTGTTATTTTCAGCTTTATGCTTTAAAAAATGCCTCTATCTCTTCTTTTGTTTGAGTAATTAGAAAAATTTAAAAGAATTTGGTAAAGCAGTTAGCATTTTGTGCTGAATTATAGATAGGTGAATTCAATTGAATTCTATGCAGCCAGTAAGAAATTTGCTGACACCTACACTTGTTCACAGGATAAGTACTTATGAAGTCTTTCTTCTCTACCTCAGTGAATGGCAAGATCCTTCACTCAGTTGCTCAATTCAGAAACTGTTAACATAGTTCTCTCTTTTGCCTCCCCTATGTAGTTAATTAAGAGTTCTGGAGAGTCTACTTCCGAAATAGCTCTCAAATTAATCTCCTTCCTTTCATTCTCACCATGGTACTCTTGTGTAGGCTTCTGTCATCTACTAACTGGATTGGTGGAATAGCCTCTTAGCTGATGTTCTTACCTCCTATTTTGCTTCCCTCAAGACCTTTCTTTACTCCACAGTGATGATGATTCCTTTTAAAATACATTAGTGTGCATTCCTCTTATTTCTAAAGTATGATAAAGGCTTTATACTGTCCTTAGGATGAAATTCATAATCCCTCATGTGATATGTAGTGCCCATCTCTCCAGCCTGTTTCTCAGTATCTCAGTGTCTTTCTTTCATTTATAGGAAACTCCTTTCACTTCTTCAGATACATTATGTTTTTTTTGTACTTCCCATCTTCTACACATGTGACTTTCCTGAGACCAGTTTTTATAATAAGATATGCTGAGACTTTTAACATTTTTTTATTGTGGTAAAATATATATAATATATCAGCTTAGCATTTTGACCATTTTTGAATGTACAATTTAGTGGCATTAAGTACATTCACATTGTTGTGCAATCAACACCACCCTCTAGCTTCAGAATTTTTTCATCTTCCAAAATGGAAAAGAAACTCTGTATCCAGTAAAAAATAATTCCCATTCTTCTGTCTCTTAAGCCCTTAACAACCATCATTCTACTTTCTGGGTCTCTATGAAAGAGAGAATTTGACTACTCTAGGCATCTTATATTTTTAAAAAATACGAATATAACATTTGACTATAAATTAAAGCTTTTCCCCCAGAGCTCTACAAATATGTTGTATTACTTTATTTTGTCATGCTAAAACAGCTTCTTATTTTTTTTAATTGTACTTTGGGCTCTGGTACACTTGTGCATGTCCCGCATCCTGCAGGATTGTTGCGTAAGTACATACATGCCACATGCCACACCTCTGGCCCCCAACCCTGTCACCTACATCTGGCATTTCTCCCAGTGTTATCCCTCCCTATCTGCCCCGCCCCCCGTCCCTCCCCTCCCCTCCCCACCACCTCCCCACCTAGCCCAGTGAGTGTTGTTCCCTTCCCTGTGCTCAAGTGTTTTCATTGTTTATCACCTGCCTATGAGTGAAAACATGGTGTTTGGTTTTCTGTTTTTGTGTCAGTTTGCTGAGAATGATGGTTTCTAGATTCATCCATGCCTCTATAAAGGTCATGAACTCATCATTTTTTATGGTTGCATAGTCTTCCATGGTATATGTGTGCCACATTTTCCTTGTCCAGTCTATAATCGATGGGCATTTGGGTTGATTCCAGGTCTTTACTATGGTAAACAGTGCCGCAATGAACATATGTGTGCATGTGCTTTTATAATAGAAAGATTTCTAATCCTTTGGGTATATACCCAGTAATGGGATTGCTGGGTCAAATGGTATTTCTGGTTCTAGATCCTTGAGGAATCACCACACTGTCTTCCATAATGGTTGAACTAATTTACATTCCCACCAACAGTGTAAAAGTGTTCCTGTTTTTCCACATCCTCTCCAGCATCTGTTATCTCCAGATTTTTTAGTGATTGTCATTCTAACTGACATGAGATGGTATCTCAATATGGTTTTGATTTGCATTTCTCTAATGGCCAGTGATGATGAGCATTTTTTCATATGTTTGTTGGCCTCATATATGTCTTCTTTTGAAAACTGTTCATATCCTTTGCCCACTTTTCAATGAGTTTGTTTTTTTTCTTGCATATCTGCTTTAGTTCTTTATAGATTCTGGATATTAGCCCTTTGTCAGATGGGTAGATTGCAAAAATTTTTTTCCCATTCTGTTGGTTGCCGATTTGTTCTAATGATTGTAAAACAGCTTCTTAAACAGATATGAAAGACTATAAAACCTCCCTGTTGGGCTATCCATACTGTTAAAATTTGGGCACTGATTTGATCATTGATTCTATAATCTCTGTAACTATCATCATATAAATTTAAACATCTGTTCTTTTTCTCATTGGTTGTTTAATTTCTTTGGAGGTTGCTCTTCAGTTTTGCAAGTTATAAATCATAAATAGAAACACCTGGACATTACTTATGAATAATAATATTCATTATCAGCTTCATTTTTTCTTGTCTGTAAGAACTGAAAGTATTGGAAGTACTGGAATTGGAGTGCTCACTTACAGAGGTTTTACAATAATTTAAGATGCATGTAAAACATCTAAGAATTCCTATCATATAGCTCATATGCACTCAAAAATAGTGATTTTTTTAGTTATACATTTACTTGCCCTTTCAGTTATTAAATGTAGTAGACTGGATGAAAAAGTTTTTATTCCTAATAAGGCTGTATTTTAGCACCTGAATCCAACATCACTAATAGTACTGAAAGGGTTATTCTGATTATTAACTGCCTTTGTAGGTGAAGCACAAAATTCCAACTCACAAAATGATATTCTTAATCCATGTAAATTTACCCGGTCACTATTCTTGATTTGCTTTGTATTCTTCATATGGTAAAGCAGGATTCGTTACTAAACATAACATATTAAAGTACCCGCACCGAGATGGGGGGTTATGTTATAGTTTGAAGAAAATAGAATAACTTAGGATCTCACATAATGATTCTTATATTAGTGTATAAGGTGGTGTGTTCGGGTAAAGCCACAATATCTTCTTAAAACATCTTTTCTTCGTAATAAAAACTGTTAACAATTTTAAAATTATTTTGTAACCAGTCTGCCTTTTTTAAAAGTCTATTTTTGTGCCCCCCCCCCGCCCGGTTTCATTAAGGCATAATTGACAAAAACTGTATATATTTACGATGTACAACGTGAGACTTTGGTTATACACATACTTTGTGAAATGATTACATCAAGCTAGTTAACATATCCATCACCTCACATACTTACCACTTTTGGGGATGAGAACATTTAGATGTGTCTTAGCAATTTTCAACTATATCATACATTATTAACTCTAATCACCATGCCATATAGTATGTCTTCAGAACTTACTCAGTCATTCTGACTGAAACTTTGTACTGTTTGTCCAACATTTCCTCATTTCCCACCTGCACTCCTAATCCTTGTTAACCACGAATCTACTCTCTGCTATGTTTGACTTTTTTAGATTCCACATGTAAGCGAAATCATGGAGTATCTGTCTTTCTCTGCCTGGTTTATTTCACTTAGCATAATGTACACGAGGATCATCCATGTTGTAGCAAATGACAGGATTTTTTTCCTTTTTTAAAATTTTGGTTGAGACTGGACCTTACTATGTTACCCAGGCTTGTGTCAAACTCCTGGCCTCAAGCAGTCCTCCTGCCTCAGTTTCCCAAAGTGCTGGGATTACAAGCATGAGCCACTGTGCGCAGCTGATTTTCTTCCTTTTTAAGAATGAATGGTATATCTGTTTCTTCAATCATACATTGATGGACTCTTAGGTGACTTGAGGGAAGGGGTGACATGAGTAATGTAAAACAGTCCTTCCCTCCTTCTTCCAATATGTCTTTTCTTATTGCTGTGTTACACACAGATTCTGTCATCTCTCACCTGGTTTTCTTAGCTCTTATGAAGGTATTTTTTTATTTTAATTTTTTTTAAGTCGCAAAGTACATATGCAGGATGTGTAGGTTTGTTACATAGGTGAACATGTGCCATGGTGGTTTGCTGCACCTGTAAACCCATCACCTAGTTATTAACCCAATTATGCCGGAGATTGCAAATTTTTTTAATGAAAAATCAGACCTTGGCACTGGCCTTGAGCAGTCGAATATAAATAACTCCCACAAGCTTAGTGTTCTAGTATTGGAACACTAGGCATACATAGGTTGAGCTCAGCATGCATTAGCTGTTTTTCCTAATGCTCTCCCTCCCCCTACTCCACCTCCTGAAAGGCCTCAGTGTGTGTTGTTTCCCTCCCTATGCCCATATGTTCTCATTGTTAGCTCCCACTTATAAGTGAGAACATGGGATGTTTGTTTGTTTTCCTGCATTAGTTTGCTGAGGATAATGGCTTCCTGCTCCATCCATGTCCCTGCAAAGGACATGATCTCATTTCTTTTTATGACTGCATGGTATTCAATGCTGTATATGTACCTCATTTTCTTTATCTAGTCTATCATTGATGGGCATTTGAGTTGATTCCATGTCTTTGTTATTGAGAATAATGCTGCAATGAACATTACACATGTATGTATCTTTGTAATAGAATGATTTATATTTCTTTGTGTATATACCCAGTAATGGGATTGCTAGGACAAATGGTGTTTCTGGTTCTAGATCTTTGAGGAATTGCCACACCATCTTCCACAGTGGTTGAACTAATTCACATTCCCACCAACAGTGTAAAAGTGTTGCTATTTCTCCTCAACCTCACCAGCATCTATTGTTTCCTGGCTTTTTAATAATTGTCATTCTGACTGATGTGAGATGGTATCTCAGTGTGGTTTTGATTTGCATTTCTCTAATGATTAGTGATGTTGAGCTTTTTTTCATATGTTTGTTGGCTGCGTAAATGCCGTCTTTTGAGGATTGTCTTCTCATGTCCTTTGCCCACTTTTTAATTGGGTTGTTTTTTCCTTATAAAATTGTTTAAGTTCCTCGTTGATTCTGGATATTATACCTCTGTCAGAAGGGTAGATTGCAAAGCAAAAATTTTTTTTACCACTCTGTAGGTTGCCTCTTCACCCTCATGATAGTTTCTTTTGTTACACAGAAGCTCTTTAGTTTAATTAGATCCCATTGGTCAATTTTCACTTTTGTTGCAGTTGCTTTTAGTGATTTCTTCATGAAATCTTTGCCCATGCCTAGGTCCTGAATGGTGTTGCCTAGATTTTCTTCTAGGGCATTTATAATTTTGGGTGTTAAGTGTTTAATCCACCTTGAGTTAATTTTTGTATAACATGTAAGGAACGTGTAAGCCTCTGTATAAGGCTAGTCATTATCCTCTTATCCTAGCTTGTGGGGTTCAGTTTCAGTTTTCTGCATATGGCTAGCCAGTTTTCCCACCACCATTTATTGAATAGGAGATCCTTTCCCCATTGCTTCTTTTTGTCAGGTTTTTTGAAGATCAGGTGGTTGTAGATGTGTGGTCTTATTTCTGAGTTCTCTATTCTGTTCCATTGGTCTGTGTATCTGTTTTGTACGAGTACCATGCTGTTTTGGTTACTGTAGCCTTGTAGTATAGTTTGAGGTCCAATAGCATGATCCCTCTAGCCTTGTTCTTTTTGTTTAGGCTATACAGGCTCTTTTTTTGGTTCTGTATGAATTCTTCGGTAGTTTTTTTTTTTTCCCCTAATTCTTTGAAGAATGTCAGTGGTAGTTTAATGGGAATAGTGCTGAATCTATAAATTACTTTGGGCAGCATGGCCATTTTCACAATATTGATTCTTCCTATCCAGGAGCATGGACTATTTTTGTTTCTTTGTGTCCTCTTTTATTTCCTTGAGCAGTGATTTGTAGTTCTCCTTAAAGAGATCCTTCAGTTCCCTTATTAGCTGTATTCCTAGGTATTTTATTCTCTTTTAGCAATTGTGAATGGGAGTTCATTCATGATTTGGCTCTCTCCTTGCTTCTTGTTGGTGTATAGGAATGCTTGTGACTTTTACACATTGATTTTGTATCCTGAAATTTTGCTGAAGTTGCTTATCAGCTTAAGAAGCTTTTTGTCTGAGGCAATGGAGTTTTCTAGATGTAGGATCATGTCATCTGCAAACAAAGACAATCTGAATTCCTTTCTGCCTATTTGAATATGCTTTATTTCTTTGTCTTGCCTGATTGTCCTGGCCAGAGCTTCAATACTATGTTGAATAGGAGTGGTGAGGAGAGGACATCCTTGTCTTGTACCGGTTTTCAAGGGGAATGTTTCCAGCTTTTGCACGTTCAGTATGATATTGGCTGTGTGTTTGTCATAAACAGCTTATTATTTTGAGGTATGTTCCTTCAATACCTAGCTTACTGAGAGTTTTTAACATGAAGGGATGCTGAATTTTATCAAAAGCCTTTTCTGCACCTATTGAGATGATCATGTGGTCTTTGTCTTAAGATTTGTTTATGTAATGAATTAACGTTTACTAATTTGCATTTGTTGATCCAGCCTTGCATCTCTGGGATGAAGCCCACTTGATCATGGTGGATAAGCTTTTTGATGTGCTGTCGGAGTCAGTTTGCCAATATTTTATTGAGGATTTTTGTATTGCTATTCATCAGGGATACTTGTCCGAATTTTTTGTTGCCTCTCTGCCAGGTTTTGGTATCAAGATGATGTTGGCCTCATAAAATGAGTTAGGGAGGAGTCCCTTCTTTCAATTGTTAGAATACTTTCAGAAGAAAGGGTATCTGCTCCCCTTTGTATTTCTAGTAGAATTCAGCTGTAAATTCATCTGGTCCTGAGCTTTCTTTTGTTGGTAGGCTATTTATTACTGTCTCAATTTTAGAACTTGTTATTGGTCTATTCGGGGATTCATCTTCTTCTGGTTCAGTCTTTGGAGGGTGTGTGTGTCCAGGAATTTATCCACTTCTTTTAGATTTTCTAGTTTATATGCATAGAGGGCCTAATGAATGGCGCCATTGTCCATATTCCTGGGCAAGCCAAAAACCTAGGCATTATCCTTGATACCTCTTTCTCCTGAACCAACTGTCTGTAATCCATCACCACCACATCCTGTTGATTTTACTTTCCTAATGAATTTTTTAGGAAGATGTTAATTGAGGTTTGTGAATAAGATTAGAATTATATTTTTAACCTGTAGTATATATTACATCCTATCATAGTATGGAATATACATTGTATTTTAAAGAAGCTCACTTTTTTCTGAAGTCTGAGAAACCATAATCTGCAGTAACCTTGTAATTGGTCTTGATCCTATTACTATGCTCGTTTAATTTGTTTTTTACCTTGGAACCAAATCAATGATGTGACTGGTAAGTCTTATCCTAGCTTAACCTCACAAATTAAGGCCGACAATCTTAACAAGACATGTGAGGCACCCCCTTCATGATTTTCCCCCAGCCTCTCTCAACAGACTGAGTTCATACCAAAGTCCCCTTGCTTATGTCCATTTAACTATAGTGTCCATCACAAGTTGAACTTGAATACTTTCTCTTGGCATCAGCTCTTTCACATACTGTTGTCTCTGCTGAAATATGGGTCCTTTACCTCCAGTTCCTGTCTTCTGCTGATCTAAATCTCGTTCCTTCCTCAGAATAAAATGTAGACATCATAGCTATCTACTCCACTTCCTTTGATATGTCTCTCCAGAATCCCTCAGCTAGAAATTCTTCTTCTGTTGGATGCTATTATCAGCTCTCTACCTTTACTTTGTGATATGTTATGAACTGTTCATTTATGAGTATTCCCAGGCTTTTGCCTCCCTCTGCTTCTTAAAAGAAACCATAGTGATCATATGTTAGTCTCCTAGAAGACTTAATTCAGAATGTTTTAAATAAATTAACAAATTTTCGTCTAATAGTTGTCATCTTTCTTTTAAATTTGTCGGAGAAACTCTTCATGTGAGAGTAGTCATATAATGCATAATATTGACGTAGCAATATTATTCATATTATAAAAACAGTCAACTAGAATCCCTGTTCTCTCTCTCTCTCTCTCTCTCTGTGTGTGTGTGTGTGTGTGTGTGTGTGTGTATGGGCAGAGGGCATGTTAACAGAAAATGCTCCCAATTAATAAGAAAAGAATGGCTTATGTCCATGTTATCTTGGACATAAGCCATTCTTCTCTTATTAATTGAGAGCAATTACGTCTCTAGGACAAAAATGCTGTAAAAAATACTAGAATACTTCAGAATAATTTTCCAGAAGCATTTTAATAAAGGTCATGAAGAAGATTATAAAATTTTAAATAAAGGAGGCATAAAAGTAAAAGCTGCCAAATAGTACCTTAGACTTTTCTTAAAAATCTTGTTCCATCTAGGGAAGAGGGATGGATGGATGGATGGATATGGAGCAAAGGGCAATAAGGTATGTGGATTTAACGTTAACTTGAAGGAGTCACTGGAAAATGCAGAGGCAGAGGCAAAAGTGATGTTGACTAGGGAAACTTAAAAGTACAGAAGCTTCAAATAATACAGTCATTGATTTATCTTAGGGCTCCTTTTTCTATTTTTATTTCTAACACTACATTGGTTAGGCTAAATCACTAAGTACTATAACAGGCCCACAGCTGCACAGTGACTCAAATACAACTGAAGATTAATTCTCTCACATGTAACAGAAGTCAATGAAGGCAAAATTTATGTGAAGAAAAGTCTCTGACGCTGACTAGAAATAAGAATTTTAACTTCTTCCGACTTTCTCTCCTTCCCTCTGCTTCTCTTCCTACCGCCCAAAAATCTCACAACTTCGGAAACTCAGCAGTGTTTTACTACGTATTTATCCATTTTTTGGCTGCTACTAATATCTGTATTTTTTTGGATACTCAAGAAGTCATTGAAAAAAAGTTGCACTTCACTGGTCAACATGGTCCCTAAGGGAGGAATGTGTGTTCTGTTTTAAAAGGTCAAAAAAATTAGCCAGGCATGGTGGCACGTACCTGTAATCCCAGCTACTCAGGAGGCTGAGGCATGAAGTGAGAATCTCTTGAACCTGGGAGGCTGAGATTGCACTGAGCCAAGACTGTGCCACTGCACTCCAGCATGGGCAACACAACAAGATTCTGCCTCAAAAAAAAAAAAAAAGGTCAAAGAGGTTGAAATAAAAATAACTAGTGGTAGCTATATAAAGACATATATTTAAATGTATTACTGAAGTAGTAGAGATGAATTAATTCTTTCTTATTTTCTGAATGTAATTTTGCACATTTAGCTCCTTAAAAAAATTATTTGAAAAATATAGTGTTTAAATTAAACATTTTTCATAAACTCCATATTTATAAAGAACTTCTCTTAGCATAAAAATCTGTTGCTTTCTTTAGTCTTTATTCCAGAAATTTAGTATGGATCTCTAAAGTACTTAAAGTAATTTAGAAACTGAAATTCAGCATTTTCATGTACTTCTGGCATGTATTGTTTCCATGTATTCTGTTCAGCAATGTATTGTTCCTGAACTAATACTACTTGTGTTATTTATGTTTATTTTATAGTTTATAAGCATTTGATACAGCTTCACAGTCATTTTAGACATGTTTGAAACTGAATTAATTCTGTTGTGACTTCTGTTCATATAGTCTCATTTTTTCTTTTTAACAGAGATATGACGGAAGTTGTACATATCAAAGATAGGAAGGAGGCAATTCATGAGTTAAAATATTCACCAGATGGAACTTACCTTGCTGTTGGATGCAATGACAGCTCAGTTGATATTTATGGAGTTGCTCAGCGTTATAAAAAAGTTGGCGAGTGTTTGGGATCCCTTAGTTTCATCACTCATCTGGACTGGTCCTCAGACAGTAGATATTTACAGACAAATGATGGAAATGGGAAAAGACTTTTTTATAGAATGCCAGGTAACAATTTCTAGCAAATTATAGATTTGTAGTGCCTACACAATATTTTAGAGTTTTACTAGAAGCAGAGTGTAAATTACATTTGATCATAGGAAATCAAAGAAGATCTGAGCTAATATTTGAAGCATTGTAGACTTTTCTGTAAGCCTGCTTTATTTTCTTGAAATTCTTTTGTTTTTTTTCCCCTCAACTTTATTGAGGTATAATTGACATTAAAAATTGTATATACGGAAAATACACAATGTAATGTTTTGATATATACACTGTGAAATGATTTCCACAATCAAGCTAAATGATGTTTCTGTCACTTTACATAGTTACCATTTCGTGTGTGTGTGTGTGCGCGTGCGCTTGTGTGCTGAGAACATTTAAGTTCCACTCTCTTAGCAAATTTCAGGTGTACCATACAGTAACAGTATTATTAACTATAGTCAACATGCTGTACATTCGATCTTCTGAATTTATTCATCCTATATAACTGAAGCTTACATCTCTTTATATCCACCCCCACCCAGCCCTCACTGTCCTCTGCCTCTCCCAGTGCCTGGCAACTACTACTCTAAATCCTTTGGTTCTGAATTAAAACTCTTTTGCCTGGAGGACCTAAAACAGATTCACTTTTTATTGAATTCCATACCATGAGCATAGTATATGGTAAAGTACCACTGTATCTTAGAGAGTCAAAATGCCACTTTTGTGGATAGAACTAATTAAGTGACTATAATTACTGGAAATGTGTAACCAATAAATTATTTGTTTTTCGTGATTATCTCAAACTTTGCAGGCTGGGCATGGTGGCTCACGCCTATAATCCCAACACTTTGGGAGGCCACAGTGGACTGACAGCTTGAGCCTAGGAGTTTGAGACCAGCCTGGGCAACATGAAAAAAAAAAACCATCTTTGCCAAAAAATACAGAAACTAGCTGGATGTAGTGGTATGCACCTGTAGTCCCAGTTATTCAAGAGGTCGGGATAGGAGGGTCACTTGAGCCTGGGAGAATGAGGCTGCAGTGAGCCATTATGTTGCCACATACATTCCAGCCTATGCGATAGAGCAAGAGCCTGTCTCAAAAAAAAAATAAACTTTGCAAATATTAATAATATAACTAACTAACTTTGAAAAACAGAGTTTCAAAGATTTTAAAAGAGGAATAGTCTGTGTTCAGTGGCTCATGCCCATAATCCCAACACTTTGGGAGGTTAAAGTGGGAGGATCTTGTGAGCCCAGGAGTTTGAGAACAGCCAGGGCAGCATGGTGAGACCACATGTCTACCAAAAAGAAAAAAAAAAAAGAGCAGGATGTCGTGGCATGTGCCTACAGTGGGAGGATCATTGGAACTGGGAGTTCAAGGCTGCAGGGAGCCAAGATCGTGCCAGTGTACTCCAGCCTCGGTGAAAGAGGAAGACTGTGGTTCTAACTAAATAAATAAGTAAATAAATTAGCGAGTGAGTGAATGAATGGATGGAATAAAAGCCGAATCATCAAAATATTACCTCTTAGTTATTTTATTTATTTATTTATTTATTTATTTATTTATTTATTTGAGATGGAGTTTTGCTCTGTTGCCCAGGCTGGAGTGCAGTGGTACGGCTAGGCTCATGCAGCCTCTGCCTCTGAGGTTCAAGTGATTTAACTGCCCCAGCCTCCTAAGTAGCTGAGATTACAGGGGCCCAACACCATGCCCAGCTAATTTTTATATTTTTAGTAGAGACAGCGTTTCACCATGTTGGCCAGGCTGGTCTCTAACTGCTGACCTTCAGTGATCTGCCTGTCTCAGCCTCCCAAAGTGCTGGGACTACAGGTGGGAGCCACTGCACCTGGCCACTGCATAATACTTTATTTATTGTGGTGCTTAGTGAATTTGTCACTATCTTCCAAGAACTTATTATATAAAATGAGCTGCATAATTCAGTTAATGTGTCTCCCCCAAAGTTTTTCATTAACGGTCTATATGTAATGAAGATTGACTGGGTCCTAAAGTCTTCTTACCTAATGTAAATGTATTGCGCCACACTCATCCTTTCTTCTTGGTGTTTTCCAGTTCTCTCTTTTTTCTCAACTATGTATCTTAGGCTTCTTTTTAAATACCTGATTTGCCACTTTCTCATAGCTTTTACCTTTTTAAAATAACTTACCTGTTATCACTAATCTGTATCATTTCTTAAATAGGATTCAGTTTTTTTTCTCCATATAAGTGAGCCTGCTAAGCTAATCATTCAAGGCAATGTGTGTCTCTGAATCAGTGTAATTTTGGTAGTAGCTTTTTAAAAAATTCCTTGCATTTCGTTATCTTTTCTCTTAACTCAAACTTACCTACCTATATGTATTTTCCTCTAAGTGGGGTGGGAAGATACTTTAAATTTTAGAATTTACTATGTTATCAGTACAGTTTAGGCTTGAGAAAATCAAATGAAATAACTTCTTAAATTAAGACTCTGATTCATTTTTAGGAGGAAAAGAGGTGACAAGTACAGAAGAAATAAAAGGTGTTCATTGGGCTTCATGGACATGTGTTTCAGGCCTTGAAGTAAATGGAATTTGGCCCAAGTATTCAGATATCAACGATGTAAATTCAGTAGATGGAAATTATATTGGCCAAGTTTTAGTTACAGCTGATGACTATGGAATTATAAAATTATTCCGATATCCATGTTTAAGAAAAGGTACTTTTTCTTTCAAAATATTATTAAGTAACCTTTCTCTCACAAAAGACTTTTATATTCTTGCAGAAAATTAGTCGAGATAAATGAAAGGATTTTGCATTTTTAAATGTACACTGATTGATGAAGGGTTTTATTTTGCTAATTCAAAAATTAATGTCATATGTTGCATTTATTTTCATCATGAAGTTTTATTAGAAAATTCTTTTTGAATTCATATGTTGTTATGAATGCACTATATCTCTTTAAAAAAAAAAAAAGTTTTTCATCTCATTTCCTGAATTCCTTCATATAGTCAGACTATACAATGATGGTTGTTTTTGTTTTTGTTTTTGTTTTTGAGATAAAGTCTTGCTCTGTTGCCCAGGCTGGAGTGCGCTGCAGCCTCCGCCTTCTGGGCTCCAGCGATTCTCCTGCCTCAGCCTCCTGGGTAGCTGGGATTACAGGCATGCGCCACCATACCCAGCTAATTTTTGTATTTTTAGTAGAGACAGGGTTTCACCATGTTGGTCAGATTGTGTCTTAAACTCCTGACCTCAGGTGATCTGCCTGCCTTGGCCTTCCAAAGTACTAGGATTACAGGTATGAGCTGGAGTCTGATATGGTTTAGCTTTGTGTCCCCAGCCAAATCTCATTTTGATTTGTAATCCTCAGGTTTTAAGGGAGAAACCTGGTGGGAAGTGATTGGATTATGGGCAGTTTCCCCCATGCTGCTGTTGTGATAGCGAATGAATTCTCACAAAATCCAGTGGTTTTATAAATGGTAGTTTTTCCTGTGATCTCACATATTTCTTCCTGCCATCCTATGAAGAAGGTGCCTTGCTTCCCTTTCCCCTTCTGCCATGATTATAAGTTTCCTGAGGCCTCCCCAGCCATGCTGAACTGTGAGTCAATTAAACCTCTTTCCTTTATAAATTACTCAGTCTTGGGCAGTTCTTTAAAGCAGCATGAAAACGGACTAATACAGGGTCTTATCATTTGGTTATTTTCTACATGTTTTTTATATCACCTCTTTTTCTTGGATCTCTTCTAAAATGATAGGAATCATTCTGTTCATAGACCTGGGATAATTAAATAAAATGCTTTATTAGGCATCATTTATTTATTCCATGCCTATTTCATAAAGTATTTGAGTCAGCTTATAACAAGTCCATATGTACTAAAGTAATTATACAAATAGACAATCAGTATTGGGGAAACATAAATAGAAGTACCATATTCAAATTAGATAAAATGACAGCAGTCAAACATCAAATTTGATTCTGAGCTTCCTGGAAACCAAAAATAAAGCAGGGCATAAAATAATTTCATTATATATTTAAAAAAATAAAAGTATACTTACTCCTCTAGCAAATCAAAGTTTCTTTGAAAATTTTCAGAGAACTTTCCTGTGGTATGGGACTTTACACTAGGTACAGTGAATGTGCATTTTTAGAGCATCAACACCTATAGCAGATGCAGTAGTGATTTTTACCTGGCTTATTGATACAAGCCATTGGGCAAACATTAAAAGTACAGCTTAGTAAAGGTGATTTTGGGGAATAGCTAAAGTAGTTTGATTCAGATATATAATCTACTGATGTCAAACTTAAGGGATCAATTTTTCCAGAAGCCCAGGCTGGTATTTCTGTTGTGCTCCTAAGGTACAGTGATGAGGTTAAGGTCTTGCCAGCTTGTCTTGTTGTTGATTCCTGCCTGTGAGATGTCAGCTTCCTAGGTGCATGTGAAAATATTTTACTAAGTATGTTAATAAAGGTGTGTTAGTCCATTTTCACACTGCTACAAAGAACTTCCTGGACTGGTTAATTTATTTTTTTTAAATGAGGTTTAATTGACTCATGGTTCCTCATGGCTGGGAAGGCCCTCAGGAAATTTATAGTCATGGCAGAAGGAGAGGGGGAAGCAAGGCACATATTACATGGCAGCAGGAGAGACAGTGGGAGCAATGGGGGAACTGCCAAACACTTTTATACCATCAGATCTCGTGAGAACTCACTCACTATCACGAGAATAACATGAGGGAAACTGCCCCCGTGATTCAGTCACCTCCCATCAGGTCCTTCCTTCAACATGTGGGGATTACAATTCACCATGAGATTTGGGTGGGGACACAGAGCCAAACCATATCAAAAGGCTGGTTAAATCTCTAGCAATTAAAGTACCCTATTTTTGAGTCCCACCACATAGCCAGAACATGTGAGTCACCATGCACAACAAATTTTAAGGTGATACTTGCCTGGTTATAGTGTGAGATTCAGTAAGAGTCATGATGATCTTACTTTAGGCATTCCTCCTACTTATTGTTTCACATACTGACCTCTATGTAAAAACAGAAATGCTTTAATCTTCTGAGTTTTCTTAGTCAAGTGAATAGTATTTATTGATTATTGTTATAATTTGTAAGATATTTCATTTATAGTATGTATAGTAGTTCTTTGAACTGCTTTGTGAATATTTTGTCAAAGCCTAGTCTTATCTAAGAGATTATTCACTCCTTCAAGTACAGAAGTATAAATTGTTTTTCTTTTTTGTTTCCCTTTTGTTAGACTTTTGTTAGTAATGCATTTTCTAGTAAGGATGATTTTTATTTCTAGGCATTTGTGAGTCAACTTGAGATTGTGGCTAGGTAAGTGGGAAATACAGAATATGACTACTGTGTTTTTAATGGATTAGTATAAGTATTTTAAATTTCATGTTTTGCAGACCACTCGGGCCAAAAAAGATTATATATTTATTGAATTTACGTAATTATATACTCTGAAGTTAGCAGTATTACTTGAAAAATTCTCTTTTTAGATTAATTATTAGGTTGCATTGTTAATCCAACTTAAGGTTAGAAAAATGTAGCTGATGTATTAATATATTTTAGGTATTCACTCAGGTAATATTCATTAGGTGGCTTCTTAGAAGTGTAGCATTTACAAAATGTGGATTTTAAATAATAGAAGTAGTTTACGTTAGAAAAACATTGTAATTGAAACAAAAAAAATATGAAGTTAGCTCAAAGAGAGAATGATTATGAGCCATATGTACCCTACATTTACTGCACTTTAATTTCAGCCCAAAGCATTCCACTCCCTCTATATATTTTTCTTCATTATCATTCTCTTTTTCTCTACTTTCACCTGCTCTTGACCATAATCTCTCTGAAAGAATCCAGTACTCTTCCCAGGCAGCAACATAGGGGCTGTGATAGAGGGTGAGTAGGTCAGGACTGGGGAGAATGGAGAGGGCAGGATTAGTTTAGTATATCCCCTTCATCACTGTTAATAATGGCCAAGACCATCTCTGTACTTCTTTTTGACAAATGAAAATTTATATTTGGAGAAAGTATCATTTAGATTGTAGGAAATACATAGGGAAAACAATAACAAAATATCTAACAAAAAAATTTATAAAAGAGACTGATTTAGTGCTGTCTTCCATTTTGTTGCATGCAACTTTAATGCCTTTTTTCCACTGCTGCAAAATATTGTGTTGTAAATATGTGCTGCAATTTATGCATTTATTCTCCTGTCATTGGACATTTGGGTCATTTATAATCTTCTGATATTAAATGCAAGTTTCTCAAAGGAGTGAGATACCTAGGAGTGAAATTTCTGGGTCATGGAGAATGTGAACTTTATAAGAAAATTATTTTCTAAAATGGTAATACAATTTTACAAAGCCTGTTGATTCAGCACTTGATATTGCTACACAGTCTAATTTTTGCAAATTCAGTTAGTGTAAATGATGTCACATTGAGGTCTTAATTTTCATTTTTCTGACTATGAAGGCGGTTAACCATCTTTTAAAATATGTTTTGGTCTTCTGAGTTTTCTCCTCTGTCAAACATAGGTTCATATCTCTTTCGTATTTTTCTATTGTGTTATTTATTTTATTAATCTGTAAGAGTTACTTTATATACTCTAATGATACAAATGCTTTGTAATTTTTATACTTTCTAGTTGTCTTTTCCCAGCTTGTGGCTTGCCTTTTTATTTTCTTAATGATGTATTTTCATGGCCAATTCTTAATTTCAATGTAGTCCAATCTATTTCTCTTTCTTTTCCTATAGGTAGTAAAGTTTTATATATTAAGAAATTCTTACTTTTACTAGTGTCAGATATTTTCATATATTTATATATTCCCATATCTAGAAGTTTAATATCCTTAAAACATGGTTAAATGGAAAAAATCTTTTGTCATATTGCTACAATCTATTCAAAATATTTAGTTCATATCAGCTTTGTGTGAAAATACACATTAAAACACATTAGAAAATAAATGGAGTCATTGAAACACAAATACTTCAGTATATTTCTTTATGCTTACCAAGAATTTTCATCCTCTTTTAAATTAGGAAAGCTTCTGTGATCATTATAGCTTGCTTTGATAAATCTTTTCTCTGAGATATTCGTCCTCATTGATGACTGTTTAGGCCTTAACGATTCTTATTATTTAGTCATTTTATCATAATTTTCATAATTAAAAGGTACCTTGTGAGCATATAAGCCAATTTATATTTAAAAATGAGGAAATGGAGTTCAGAAGAGGTTTAGTGGAATGCTCAAACTTCTGTGCTATTAAATGGTCAAACCAGTGCTCAAGCCACTAGTCTTTTGATTTCAATTCTGATATTTAAGCTACATCAAATTTTTGCCCTCTTCTGTGCATTATAGGGGTTGGAATCATGTTCATGGCCTTTTAGTTTCCTTCACTACTCTTTCTTCCATTACAATTTAGCATTCCAACTCAAACATCCAGGCAGAGCAAAGGGAAATTTAATCTTTCCTTTTACTTTCTTTTTCTCTTTCTTCAAATATTTAATGAGTTTTTGCTATATACCAGGCATCCAGGGATATATATTAAACAAAATATCACTGCTGTCTTCAAGGAGCTTATAGTTTTATTGGAGTTAACACATAAATAGACTATTGCATTTCAGTGTTATATAAGTATAATCAGAAGGGGTAATCACAGAGAATTCTGGAAGCATGTAACTTGGTCTTGGTGAGTCAAGGTCACTTCATGAAAGATGTGATATCTAAGTTTGCTTTTAAGATATACATTTATCAGAACGAGTTATTAAAAATTAAATTGGTTATTAAAAATTATTAATACAGTCCCATTGACTAAAAATAACTGGTTTCCCTTAGACTTATTTTATAACTTTCTTGTTTAGTTGCCTTTGTTTATCCAAGAGGGTCTTTGAAAAGTCTCAAAAGTTTGGAAGGGACTTACAGGATTATTTGTACCTCTCTCTCTATCACTCAGCATAGGCAGAGTAGATGCTCAGATAATTCTTTTTAATGTGCCCTAACATGACAAATTAGTACATCTTAGAACTTGGAATTTTATTTGCTAGAATTTCTGGCTTTAACTTTTAAGACTCTGTGGTGTCTAGGAGTGCTTAAGGGTTGCATCAAAGGAAGTAGTAGTCACAGCTCCCTCAACAGGCAAGTAATGCATTTCTATATAAGAGCCCTTACCTTATAGGGCTTTGCTGAGTTGAACTATGGGAAGTTAAATTAGTGACTTAGATTAAGCTACATTAAAAATTTATTCCTAAAATAACAGTATTACTATGAAGCAGCAGTAAATTGTAACTTTAGATGACTTTTGATTGTATTTTATGCTTTAATTATGATAGTTATCCCTAAATTCAGGACTAAGATGAAAGTTTTTCTCCAGAATTTCATTGATGCGGCCTTGGCATCCTGATATACAAGATATACAAGTATTCTATAACTTAATATAGTTTAATATAAAATGTTCAAAACAATATCAATATGAAGCTAAGCATTATTGTATCCTGTGTACTTTAACAAGAATATGTATATATTGCCACATACCAGGAGAAGGAGGAGATAGAAAATATATTTTGAAAATATATTCTTGTCAGATGCAGTGGCTCATGCCTGTAATTCCAACACTTTGGGAGTCTAAGGCAGGAGGATTTCTTGAGCTCAGGAGTTTGAGACCAGCCTGGGCAACATAGCAAGACCCTGTCTCTGCCATAAATAAATAAATAAATAAAATATATCCCTATTATCACACAAATTTTTAATAAAATTAACCACAAAGTTAAATGATTCCTTTATAATTGGAGAAATTGGGTGTATACCACCTTAGCCAAATGATACAGCTTAACATCTCTAATGATAGAACTGACCATATCCCCTGAAATGACATATCCAAAAGGATACAACATTGCTCATGCCCAAAACAGTCACCTGAATCTAATCATGAGAAGGCATTAGACAAAACCCAAATTGAAAGATATTGTTTAAAGTATCTGGATTTTTAAAATGATTATAAAGGACATTTTTGGAACAATGGACGTATTTGACTTTGATTAATATGATGTATTACATTGATTGACTTTTTATGTTGAACCAAACTTGTATTCCTTTCATAAATCTCATTTGATTATATTGTATAATCCTTTTTATATGTTGCTGAATTCAGTTTGCTATTATTTTCTTGATGACTTAAGTGCTGAAAGGATCCTCTGGCTGCTTGATTTGAGAATAATGGGGGTAAGGTCGACTCGATTAGTCCTTTGAATTTCACTTACAACCAAAGGTCTCAGGCCAAAACATTCAAATGTCTTAATATAAAAACAGTTGATCCCCAGGTTTTTCTAAAAGCAGTAAGAAAATACCTCACAGCCCTTGTGGTTCCTTGTGAATCAGAAGAGGAGGTATTTACATTCCTTGATATAGATTCCTTCGTTTATTTGTTCATTCAACCAATTTTTGAGTCAGCATTTTTCCCATTTGTTCATAATTCATATAATAGGATGACACAGCGATTCATGTATAAAAATTGCTTGAAATGGTATTCTGTGTGATAGCTTTTGTTTATCAATTTAAAGATATATTTTTATTATAGGGGCCAAGTTTAGAAAATATATTGGCCATTCAGCTCACGTAACTAATGTCAGATGGTCACATGATTATCAGTGGGTTATTTCTATTGGTGGAGCAGATCACTCTGTCTTTCAGTGGAAATTTATTCCTGAAAGAAAACTGAAAGATGCTCTTCACATAGCACCCCAAGGTGAGTATTATACATTACCTAAACAGTTTTCCTGTCAAATTACTCTTCAGTAACCCCCAAATAACAATTTTATATTGAAGTATGATCTAGCCTCATAAGTTAACAGTATAGTTTGTTATTAGGAGAAATTTCAAGTTAAAATATTAGTTCTATGTGTTTAAAGTTAGATGTCACAGAGTATGGAATACAAAGTAATTTTGGTTGCATTTTAATCTATCAAATAATGAGTGAAGAAACAGTTATATTATGAATAGCAAAACAAATACTTAATATATCCTCTGGGAGATGGGTATCTAGATTTTGTAAATGCTTTTATTGACAAAAGTTAATCTAATGTCAATTCATCTGTTGCATATAGTATTTTTAGCTATTTTTCATGTTAATTATAGGTTATATTCACTTATATTTGCACAGACATTTAAATTTGATGTAGCGGTCATTGGGGAGCCAGTGAAGGGATTTAAAGGAGCTATTGAGTTTGCAGTGAGTGGAGAGGAAGATAATCTGTAGTACAGTTTACTGACATCTGTGTCACTTGAATAGGTAATTTCATTTGATTGTTTTATGGCTTGTCTCCATGTCAACTGGCATAGCTCTTAATCATTAATTTTACAGTGCTGTTTTGAAAATGAATCTTCTTTAAACAAGTAACATTTTATTTTTTAAAAATTACAGAAAGTCTGGCTGACTCTAATAGTGATGAATCAGATTCAGATCTGTCTGATGTTCCAGAACTGGATTCTGAAATTGAACAAGAGACACAGCTCACGTACCGTCGACAGGTAATTTTCCGTATCACAAGGTTTTTCTCTGAAAAGTCCAATTTCTTCTTTATCTTGCTCCCAGTTAGTCATCTGTTGTTATCTTTTGTGGCTTTAATTTCCCAAGCAATGTATGACTATATTAGTTTTCCCACTGTCAGTGTTAAAGTACGTTTGTGTAAAAAATTTTTTATATTAAATGCTTGGTATATTAAGTGTGCTTGCCTTCTATTTGCCTATAGTCTTTTGTCATAGTATACTCACATTTATTCCCTTAAATGAAGTATGTTCTTTTATGAAGTATAAAAATTTCCTGGAACACTATCTGTCAGTGTGATACATAGAAAATGTGAATTTGTTCTTTCCAAGGGAGTAAATTTCATGAATTACCTTCTCATTTAAGACAATTATTAAAGCTGATCATGTTTTCAGACAGTGTCTGAAAGTTATATTGGGAGTATATGAACACCTTTATTAATATATATTCTAAGAATATTCCTACTTATATACATTTTTTAAAGGTTTACAAAGAAGATCTACCTCAGCTTAAAGAACAATGCAAAGAGAAACAAAAAAGTGCTACTTCTAAAAGAAGAGAGCGGGCTCCAGGAAATAGTATTCGATTACACTTTGTTCACGGGTATAAAACAACTGTCTTTCATTTATATGTTTGAATTTTGGTTCACACTTACTAGCTTAACATCTCTAATGATAGAACTGACTGTATCCTCTGAAATGACATATCCGAAAGGATACAACATTGCCCATGCCGAAAATATATCACTTGAATATAATCATGAGGAGACATTAGACAACAAAACCAAATTGCAAGATATTTTTTAAAATATCTGGATTTTTTAAAATGATTACAAAGGACATTGCTGGGACAACTTGGCATATTTGACTTAGATTAATATGATGTATTATGTATTACGTTGTATGTAATACATCATATTAATGATGTGTGTGCTTTGTGAATTGGAACAAATCAACCTCTCTGTGCCTCTGTTTTTTTGTCTGTAAAATGGAGATAATAGTACTGTGTTAGTCTGTTTCACATTGCTATAAAGGAATACCTGAAGCTGGATAATTTATAAAGAAAAGAGGTTTATTTGGCTCAGTGTTCTGCAGGCTGCACAAGCATGGCACCAGCATCTGCTCAGCTTCTGGTGAAGTGTCAGGAAGCTTTAACTCATGGCAGAAGGTGAAGGGGGAACAGGTGTGTTACATAGTGGGAGAGGAATCAAGAAAGAAGTGAAAGAATGGCACCAAGCCATTCATGAGGAATCCACCCCCATAACCCAAACACTTCCCACCAGGCCTAACATCCCACACTAGGAATCACATTTCAACATGAGATTTGGACAGGACAAATAACCAAATCGTATCAAGTACTTGCCTTATAAGGTTCTGATGGGGAGTAAATAAGACAGTGCTAGTGGTAACTTATGTTATGTGACACATAATAAGCACTATGTAAGTGTTTATTTAAAAATTTTGTCTTATGGAAGTTTCATATTTATGGAAACAGACCTCTTTAAACAATTAAAATAAGTAAAATGTAAGAGAGAATCATTTCCCCTTACCATGTCTAATTTGAAATGATACTGTGACTTCCTCTTGCATGAGCATTTTTGCCTAAATATTTTAATTTTACTAAAATATATGTTCTAGATTCTCTTAGAACATCTGGCCGTATAGGTCTCACATTTCAGCTTGGCAGAAACAGATTTTCCAATCTGACTTTTCTACCTTTCACCCAGCATTAATTTTCTTACCTGACTGATAATACGTAACAAGAATTTGAAAAAGGATTTTTCTAGTAAAAATATTTTTTCTCCAGTGTTAAAATGGGCAGTAGTTTCTATGCAGTTGTATTTTATGAATTGGGTTTCTTTGAAGTACAAAGCAAGTTTGCTATGAATAGACTTATACTTTTTCTTGGATGAGTATAATTGTTGTTTTTCCTTGTCAGGATAGTGGTGAAAAAAAGAGAAAAAAATTGTTGTTTAAACTTATTTTTGAAATATATGTTGTAGTCTTTGGTCTAACGATGTGTATAAAAGGGTACAGTTTGAAAATCTTTCTTCCACCTCTGTCTTCCCAGCCATCATTTCCCCTCTCTGCAGATAGTCACTGTGACTTAGTTTCAGAAATACTTACACATATACAACAAATACAAATATATATTCTTTTCTACACCCTTTACTTATAAAAAGCAATTTTTTGTTTTATAGTGTATAATATTATACTTATGTAAATATACTGTACATACTATCCTCTACCTTGTTTTTTTCATTCAGTATTATAGCTTAGATTTAGCTATTTGTAGTCCAAGCAATTTATAAAAGTTTATTGGATCAGAGATGGTGGTATTTTTTTTTAACTGTTTAGGCTGGATGTGGTGGCTTACACCTGTAATCTCAGCACTTTGGGAGGCCAAGATGGGGGGGGAGCTCAGGAGTTTGAGACCAGTCTGGGCAACATGGCAAAACCCCATCTTTACAAAAAATACAAAAATTTGCCAGGCATGGTGACACACTGCTGTAGTCCAACTTCTTGAGGGGCTGAGGTGAGAGGATCATTTGAGCCTGGGAGGTAGAGGCTGCAGGGAACTGAGATCACACCACTGCACTTCAGCCTGAGCGACAGAGCAAGACCCCATATCTTAAAAAAAAAATTGTTTACTATTCTGTAAAACTGGAAATTGAATGACTTACCCGAAAAGTACCTACTTCTCCCCTGTATATTCTGTATTGATCAGCTAAAAGGCCAAAATTAATTGTGTGTGATTTGTTTTCTATATTAGTTACAGAGGTTATGACTGTCGAAGTAATCTGTTTTATACTCAAATTGGTGAAATTGTGTACCATGTAGCAGCAGTGGGTGTCATTTATAATCGACAACAGAACACACAGCGTTTTTATCTGGGTCATGATGATGATATTCTCTGCCTAACTATTCACCCTTTGAAAGACTACGTGGCAACAGGCCAGGTAGGTTGTAAAGACTGACAGTAAACTACACCGTTGTTTGAGTTTAAATAAATTAATCATATATCTCCTTTGTGTTCTAGGAAATGAGAGTAAAAAATTCTTTAGGATGGGTTTTATTTTCATATTATAAATACAATTTACCCCAAACTTTTTTCCTACAGTTTTAAAGTTTTTATTGTTTTAATTAATTTAACTTGGAACTTATAGCTCTGGCTTATTTTATTTCTGTCATGATATTAATTTTTTAAATTTGTGAGTAAAATTAGAGAAAACATAAGACTAGAAATCTGGTTTCTTTAGGTTGGGTTACCTAAAACAGTAAATTATTTAACAAATGTCCTGTGACAAACCAAAGGACTATGTCTTTTTACTTTACAACCATGATACTAATCTATTCAGGTTTAGCAAAGTAGAAAGCACAAATATTGAAATAGAAAACACTGAGAAAAGTGTTAACTGATGCCTCTCTATATGAGTATTCTTAGAGAAGGAAGGGAATAAATTATGTTTATAGATTCTTACTATGTGTAAGTACTAGTTTATGAATGTATATTCGTTTTATTCTCACCTCAACGTTGTGAGAGTAAAATTATTTCCTGCAGTCTACAAATGAGAAGGTTTAGGTTTGGAGAACTTGCTTGAGATCAATCAGCTAATAGATAGTAAAGCCTAAAGCCTTCAGTCTATCTGGCTTTAAATAGTATGTAAATATATCGTCTAGCTGGGATATATGGAAAAGGGGGCAACTTGCATCCTCCCATATAGCTTTCTTGAAAGGAGAGAAAACTCCCTTTTTTCTTTCTCCCATTCTTCCTCCCGTTTTTTATGCCTCTTCTTACTTGCTCTTTCCTTCCTCTCTCCTCTTTCCTTTCTTTCATTCACTCAAAAACATCCATCAAGCACATTCTATGTACCAAGAATTGTGCTAGGAATATAAAGATAAATAAGACAACTTCTTGCCGTGATGAAAACTCATATTCTGAGTTGTAATACAGTGTCATAAGTATAGATCAGAGAAGCTTCTCTGATATGTATTTATGACAATACCTTAGCACTATTGATGTTTTGGGCCAGGTTTTTTTTGTGTGTGGGAGGCTGACCTATGCATTGTAGGATATTTAGCAGCATCCCTGGTCTCTATGCACTAGATGCCAGTAATACCCACTTCCCTGAGTTGTGGCAAACCAAAATGTCTCCAAACAGTGCCCAGATGTCCATTGGAAGGCAAAATCACCGTTTTAAAATGTAAAGATATGTACAAAGCCCAGCAGCAATGTAATGAAGAACTAATGATTGATTGTGTCCAGGAGAATCAAGGAAACGCTCATACAGATGATGACATTTGAGCTGAGTTGTTTACCTGGCAGTGGGGGTGGGGTTTGGGGAAAGCATTCTAAGTATATTATAGCATGTGTAAAAATAAGGCAAAAAAAAAAAAAACAACTTATTTAAAGAACTATGAGTTCTAAGTGCAGAAGTTAAAAAAAGAAAAAAAAGAACTATGAGTAACCTACAGCATTCAAATCTTAGAATGCATTGTGGACATTAATGGAGGAACTAATCAGGAAGGTAGGTGGGGGCCTCAGGGACACTACTGACCTTTAGTTTACAGAAATAGTTCCTCTTGAAGCACAGTTATGTGCTCAAGTGCTATGGCAAGGAGTTGAACATTATTCTGGTACTACTGGAATGAAGACTGTAAAAAGTGGCCATTTGCTACCATGATCCTGGGATTTGAGGAAATTCAGGTCAGATTAAATAAAAAATTAGTACGCCACAGGTTTTCCCTGACTACCCATCAAGTCATAGCTCCTGTGCTTCTGGCTTTGCTTACCCAACAGCATTTCTGCTTTACACACTGCAGATTCAAATTCTTTATTGCAAGACACGGGCTCTTACTGTAGCCTTATCTCCTCCCAATGTTTTCCAGGTCTTTCCTGGGTAATAGTGCAGCCACCCAGTCCCATCTCTATAAAGTTTTATACTTCTAACCTAAATGTGTTAAAATGGCTCAGAATGAAAAAATAAATGTTATTGAAAGGAGAAATACTTTTTTTTTAAGACTGAGTCTCGCTCTGTTGCCAGGCTGGAGTGCGGTAGTGTAATCTTGGCTCACTTCAACCTCTGCCTCCCAGGTTCAAGTGATTCACCTGCCTCAGCCTCCCAACTGGCTGGGACTATAGTCATACACCACCATGCCCAGCTAATTTATATATATATATACACATATATATATACATATATATATACACACATATATATATATGTATATATATATATATATATATATATATATATATATGTGTATATATATATATATATATATTTTTTTTTTTAGTAGAGACAGGGTTTCCCCATGTTGGCCAGGATGGTCTCGATCTCTCGACCTCATGATCCGCCCGCCTCGGCCTCCCAAAGTGCTGGGATTACTGGCATGCGCTATCGTGCCCAGCCCCAGAGAAATACTTCTGAGTATTTTGTCTGAGTGTTTTGAAATTTAGGTGAAAAAGCCTTCTGCTCCAGACATGGGATGTGGATCCTTGAGGTCTCTGGTGAAATCTGCACATCTGTGTTTTTATATCTGTTCCCTACCCTGTAATCCCCACCATGTGTACTTCTATGGTTTTGATCTCTTGTTTAATTGCACACAAGTTATACTACTGGGTAACCAGAACCAGGTGTGAATGTGTTGAGATTTCTACTGTTTTGCATAATAGGAAAATTGAGAAATAATACATATAAAAGATATAGAGGCATAACATCAATGCATAGTTGGAAGTTGACTCTCAAGGGCTCACATGGTGTGTGTGAGTGTGTGATAAGCTTCTCATCTCTGCATAGATGCAGTGTTCTTAGCCTTAGTAGAAAAACTTGGTTTAGTGGTTTAAGCCTTGTGTAGTCGATAGATCTTAGAAGACAAAGCAGTATATTGGTAGTTGTCAATATAGCAGTGCCTAGCTTTGTATAAATAGAGAAATGGGATTAGCCATAGAAGTTAAAACTACCTTGTTATCCCATATATTAACACAAACTGCGTCTTGGATACACAGTTGTATTTAATGTTTTACGATCTAGCCTTTCCAGTGTAGGCACTTTCTGAGAAACCTTTGTCCTCATTTGGGGCATTTTGTTGTCAGGTTTTTGTGTTTGTTTTTGTGGATATCTGCTTCATTTTACCCTTGAGCTTTCAGATAGACAGATGTGATTCAAAACTCTGTTCTGAGGTGTTTATTGTAGTGGAGTAATGGGTTTACAGTAAAAAATCATACTTTTCTACTGAAGGGGAGGGCTTGGGAATCCCTGAGATTAGCTAAAGTTAAGTTGTTGGAAGAATTCCTTGATTGGAAAATTTACCTTTGTGTTTTGTTGCTCTGTTTCCTGAAAATAACTCGGGGATGCCCCTTGTCCATCTACTGCTTTGATTCCTTGGATCCCACCTATTCGTTCACTTTAAGAAAAAAACAAATAATTGTTGCAGAGGTCTCTGTATTTTGCAACTGCTCTTTTATAAGAAGCACTTTTTCCAAATAAAACAATTTTAAAAAATTTAGATGAAAAATCTAGAGGGTTTTGTCTTTTGGGGAATTAAATACAAAGAATAACCCCTTGTCAGGAACTGTGACCTTAAGTGGAAATGTGAAAGAAACTCACCTGGAAACTTAAGTAATGTTGACGAATTGTACTGTAATTTGGAAATTTTATTTAATTCAGCAAATAGTTGTTGAGTGCTTCCTATTCAAAAGCATTAAATGTTGTGGGGGAAACATGAAGATAACTCAGATTGGCTGCCACTATCAGGAGCACTATCTAGCATAAAAATGGGACAAATTACTCTGTGTATATATATTTGTGTGTGTGTGTGTGTGTGTGTGTGTGTGTGTGTGTGTGTATAAAATTCACTAGAAACACACTAATTCAGATGTGGCAGCTCAGATTCAACATATCTAAAATGGAGATAAATAGGATTAATCTTCCCTTCAAAACATCCTTTTCTGTTTCCTTCTTAGAACATAGCAGTATATTAACTTGGTTGCCTAAGCCTGGAAGTTAATCTTGTTCTTCATCCCCTAAAACTAGTCAGTTCTCAAGTTGCACCTATTCTTTTATCTTCAGTATTCTTATTTCTTTAATTTTTCCATATCTCTACTGATAATGAATACTTCACAATTTCTGAAACATTACTGTAGCCAATTGATCTCCTGCTTATTTTACTCTATCCATTTTCTCCATTCACTAAGCTGGGGGGGGATAGCAGGGGGAGAAATGCCAGATGTAGGTGATGGGGAGGAAGGCAGCAAATCACACTGCCATGTGTGTTCCTATGCAACAATTTTGCATGTTCTTCACATGTACCCCAAAACCTAAAATACAATAAAATAAATAAATGGGAAAAAAAAATCTTCTAAAAGACTTAAAATTCTGCAATGTTTATCAGTATTAATAGCTTGTAGGCTAAGAAGCTGTCTTAATAGCCATAAGCTCTAAATGGTAAGAGATAAAAAGGGAAAGTTGAGAGTCAGACTTGGGTTAAATGCCTTGAATTTCATTTAACCAAATCTGACCCTCCAACCTCCCCATTTTATCTCTTACCACTTGCCTCTATTCGAAGAGGCAAATGGTAAGAGATAAAATGGGGAGGTTGGAGAGTTCTTGCCTTCTGAGATATATAGAATTTGTCCAACACATATAATGCTGTTTCATGTCTTTTACTTAGTTCTATCCTCTTAGAAAATTATTTCCTTCAACTTCTATTCAACCTTCCAACTTTATCTAATTTCTGTTCCTTTTAAGACTTAGACTAAGTCTGAGAACTCTCCCAACCTCTCCCTTCTCCCCTTCATCCCTGAGTGAGATGCCCTAAGTGTACTTTAATAATTCTCAGTTTTATACTAAATACTGTCTATGCCTCCTTGAAGATGATATTGAAATCCAAGCTCTTCCAGTTACTAGCTACTGGCAAATTACCTAACCTCTTTTTGCCTTCATTTCTGTATCCTTTAAAATAAGGATATTGTCTGTTCCTATCTTGTAGAGTTGTTGTGATTGGTACCTGAGTCAATCTTTGTAAAGTTCTTAGAACAGTTTCTGGCACATAAATCACTTCTCAGTGAAGGTTAGTCATCATCATAATTTCCAGGTGAGATGTCCAGTAGACAATTGAAAATCTAAGTCTTGGATTCAGAGGAAAAATAACCGTTCGAGAGTAGGACTTGGGAGGTTTTTATTGATTTAACCACTGAAACTATAGAAGTGAGATACCTCAGGGCAAAAGTGAAGAATGAGAAGACTGAAGAATTAAAGATAATCTTGGGAGAGGTTTGTATTTAAGCAACAAGTGAAGGAATTGAGAAGGAAACTCAGTAGTAGGAGTCAAGGAAGCTGGGCATGGTGGCTCGTGCCTGTAATCCTAGCACTTTTGAAGTCTGAGGCGGGTAGATCACTTGAGCTCAGGAGTTCAAAACCAGCCTGGGCACAAGGTGAAAACCCATCTCTACAAAAAATTAGCTGGGCATGGTGACTCATGCCTGTAGTCCCAGCTACTTGGGAGGTTGAGACAGGAAGATCACGTTAGCCTGGGAGGCAGAGGTTGCAGTGAGCCAACATCATGCCATTTCACTCCAGCAGGGCAACAGGAGTGAAACCCTGTCTCCAAANAAAAAAAAAAAAAAAAAAAAAAAGTGATGGGGAGGATCAAGGAAACCAGAGAACTGGAAGAGAGTAGCACAGTAAATTAATAAAAAGCATCAAATTCTGTAGGAGTTTATATATAAAAAGAAAACTTAAAAGTTACTGGCACTACCATGTACCCACAAAAAATGTTAAAAAAAATTTAAGTTACTGGTAATGTTTGGCTGAATAACTTAGTGAACTATTGGCTAATTGCAGTGTTATTTGTTATATCTTTTTATAAAATCAGTCTCAAAATTAACTATAATTGATAGCTCTGTTTATATCAGGAATTGTCTCCATATACAAAGATATATCTCTTTATGCTTATGGTTAAAGAAAGTGATGTTACTTGAGTCTAGAGGAATAATTAAGAATTGATAGTTTACCTGTACATTAGTGAACATCATAAACCAAATTTAAAAATACAAGTGACAGAGTGCTGCAGTAAAATTGCCTTTTCAGGTCTTGACATGCTTGGTACTTTAACCCCCTCTGAATATTTGTTGACACCATTATCTTATCTACCATGCGCTTGCTTTCTTTATATTCAAGTCCTATACTTTCTGAAGGCCCACCTCCAGTACCTTCTCTTCCATAAATTGTTTCTCCACAACCTTTTCATGTTCATTAAGCATCTATTACCAGGTGTTTGTGTTTAATTGGTAATGTTCTGTTTTCCCAGTGAGTTTGCAAAAGCTACCTGAATGTCTTATCACTCATTGTATCTAGCATAGAAACAATAGATGTTCAGTAAGCATTTATTATTTTTATTGATGAAATATAGGATAAAAGTCACATAGTCCTAGTTACATCATTCCTAGAAACACTGAGCCTAGCCTCATTAGCTTTTGAACAAGTATAAGAAAAAAAATCAAATATATAGTCTGCTTTATATTTTTATTTAATAAATTTCTGTAGTAAATAAGTCAAGCTGTAAAAATCTCTTGTTTTATTTCCTTTTAATAGATACAGAAATAAATAATTGTATATAATGACTTTTATAATTCTTTCTATTTTAGGTTGGTAGAGATCCCTCAATTCATATATGGGATACAGAGACCATTAAACCATTGTCTATATTAAAGGGCCACCACCAATTTGGTGTTAGTGCTGTTGATTTCTCAGGTAAGGCTATTTTCTGTCTCAGTAAGAATGAACAAAATGCAGAGGCAATACATAGCATTTTAATTTAAGCCAATGACAAGCCTAAGCTTGTCATTTAGCTGTGACAGTCACAGTTTTTATCAATGTATATTCTGTTGTCCTAATCAAACACTATGACAGTGTGGGTTTGCTAGCTAGTTTATAACTTAAAATCAGCATGATTCTGTAAACATAAAAATGTTTGTCTACATAACAACCTAAATTCATCTCATTTCTACAAGTAGTTTGTATTTCCTATGTTGGGCAAGCGCTGATCTCACTTACTGTTTTATAGCCAGAGTAAACTTTGAAAATGTTTAGGGTAAAAGGCTAGCAAAGAAAGAGTTGAGAACTGAAATACTTATTTTAGAGATATTTATAAAGTGACAATTTTAAGCTATCTTGTAAAAGTAATTTCAGATTATGTTAGCAGTTTTCTGTTTATTTAAAAGTGTGACAACTACAGGTAGATATCATAGTGAAAGCTAGGGTGTGAATTGGGAAGAGGGAGGAAATACTATTAATAGAGATTTCTATATTAAGAAACAATGAATTAGTGCTTTTGCTGCTCTGACTGAAGTGATAAATTATCCATAGCAGAGTTGAGAGGGAAATATGTATACATATTCAAGGATTTGGTAACAGTTAAGAAACTAGAAAATGAATTGCAAACCAAGTGAGTCACCAAGAAAAATACCACTGTGACAATGAGGAAATAATTTAGCCTAGTAAAGTGTGGTAAAGTGGAAAATACTTTCTTGTGGTCTGAGCTTTTATAGCCTATAAGAATGCACACCCATAAGGATATTCAGTGATCATTTGTCTCAATGATTTGTGTAATATATTAATTACGTATTACTTGATAATGACCTTCACTAAAAGTAGTCATATTAGTGGCAGTATGTTGTTGTAACTTACATGTTTTTCATTTGGTTAACTTTTTATAGTCACTCTAAGTTCTTATTTATATTACAGTAGATTTCTTATGATGAATTTAATATTTTCTTAATCCCTTTGTTAATTTTCCCTTTCCTTCTATTTTTTTAATCTCTTTTTTCCATTTTTCTTGTCTGCCTCCCTACACCCCAACCTGATGGATAGATAAGAAAAAGGAGGTCAGGTGCAATGACAGTAGATGTTTTAGAGGATTTGAGAAACTTTTATTCCCCATCCCTTATAAATGCTGGTTCTTTTTATAGTTGTAAGCATGCCTAACATTTAACATTATTTTATCAAATTTTAAATAAAGGACATGGGTTTAGAATATATACTGAATGTTTTCCATCATCTGACTGTTAATAGTTTATCTCTCTCAATTTTCCACAGCGGATGGGAAACGTTTAGTGTCAGTTGGCATAGATGATAGCCATACTATTGTGCTGTGGGACTGGAAGAAAGGAGAAAAACTTTCAATAGCACGGTAGGAAAAAACTTGATATCACATTGGCAAAACACTAGAATTACTTTGGACTTAAACTTATAAATTAAAACAATTTTGAAATCAAGCAAATATGTAACTTTTTATTGCTTCCATGTTTATTACCATTGAATAAATAATATAATCATAGTAAATTATTTCAGAATTTCTTTGTAGATATATCCCTTGTGAACCCACTTTTAAATAAAACTATACGATGGCATTGGATATAGCTATCTAAAACCTCCATGTACAGGTAGAATGTGTTCTGCTGTATGATAGGCTATTATATAGCCATTAGAGAGCATGATCAAATGGTCAGATTAGATATTTAAGTGAAAAAAGATACATATGCATATATGTCACAAAGAAGTTATATGTTTTTTTCTTATTTTTCTTCATTTTCTAAGTTTTCTACTGAGCATGTATTATTTTTATAATAACAATGCTTTAAAGGAGGAAAAAGTCAATGAACAATGTCAGATTTTAACCTTGTATTTATTAAAGTGATGTTAAAGCACTTTAAAAGTATAGATAATGCTTTTTACGGAGTGTATAGATAATGCCCAAATTAACAGTAGTTTAAGAGGAACTTTGTAGTTGGAAAGACCCTTAAGGTATAACAAAGTATTGTTCTAAAATTGTCTTCAACTCATTCTTGCCGCAAATAGCATTCCCTATGCACAGTACTATAGTAGGTATTATAGGTGCTGTCTGAAAGAAGTTTAGTTTTGACTGTTGCTGTCTTTTGAGATTCTCTTGAGCAGAATTACCATATTAAAATGATAAAAGAACAGGTATACAAATGGATGATTACACAGCCCAAATCTGAGAGATAAGTGGGGGAGAAATATTCAGTAAATAATCAAGATAGGGTATGGATTAGGCAAGAGATGAGTACAGGAAAGATGAATCTTGAGAGCTAAAACATTTTGATATTTATTTCAGAGGAAGTAAAGATAAGATTTTTGTTGTAAAGATGAACCCCTATGTGCCTGATAAACTCATTACAGCTGGAATTAAACACATGAAATTTTGGCGTAAAGCAGGTAAGAAAGTGCTGCTTTTTCACTCCTTTGAGTTTTAAGAAATTATTGCTTTTGAAAGTAATTTAGCTAACTGCTGTCTGTACCCTAGACTGCATCCTGGAACAGAACAGGAACATTAGGAGAAAAATTAATGAAACCTGAATGAAGTATTGAGTTCATTTAATAATAATGTATTAAATATGTTGATTTCTTAGTTTGAACAAATGATCTATGGTAACATAAAATGTTAACATTGACTGGGCACAGTGGTTCATGCCTATAATCCGAGCACTTTGGGAGGCCACGGTGGGAGGATCACTTGAGCCTCGGTGTTCAAGAGCAGCCTGGGCAACATAGTGAGACCCTGTCTCTACAAAAATATAAAAAATTAGCTGGGCATCGTGGTGTGTACCTGTGGTCCCAGCTACTTGGGAGTATGAGGTCAGAGGATCACTTGAGCCTGGGAGGTTCAGGCTGCGGTGAGCCATGATCTCCCACTGCACTCCAGCCTGGGCAATAGAGCAAGACCTTGTCTCAAAAACAAGAAATGTTAACATTAGTAGAAACTGAAGTGTATAAAAGAACACTCTGTAATACCTTTGTATCTTTTCTGGAAATCTAAAATTATCTAAAATGTTTATTTTTTTAAGTAATTTACTTTTCTATTGATGTATTTTAAACGAATACAGGATTTATTGCCATTTTTTGGCGCATTTATGTAGTTGACGTAGTTTGGCTGTGTCCCCACCCTAGTCTCACCTTGAATTGTAATAATCCCTGTGTGTCAAGGGCCAGGTAGAGATAATTGAATCATGGGGGCAGTTCCCCCATATTGTTTTCACAGTAGTGAATAAGTCTCACAATATCTGATGGTTTTATAAACGGGAGTTCCCCTGCATAAGCAATTTTGCCTACCGCAATGTAAGATGTGACTTTGCTCCTCATTCACCTTCAGTCATGATTGTGAGGCTTCCCCAGGCATGTGGAACTGTGAGTCAATTAAACCTCTTTCCTTATAAGTTACCCAGTCTTGGGGGGTATGTCTTTATAAGCAGTGTGAGAACAGACTAATACAGTAGTATTCATACTTACCAAAGGATTCAGCATATGAGATTAATCAAATTATGTCCAGACTCCTTCCTTCTGTTAAAGACATGTTATAGTCTTTTAAAAAATGAAATTTAAAAAAAAAATTATTCATATGCTATAAAATGATATAAAAGTGGAATGTTATATTACTTTAGTCATTTGTAACTATAAAATAAAAATATATCTGTTTTCTAAGCAGAATAGTATACTTATAAATTCCAGCAATGTGACATCAAAATCTCAAATAAATTGAAACTGTTCAGAGAAAATAGGTAAATATAAGAAGAAGTGAAACATTATTAGAAAAAAATAAACTTAGTGAAGACATTTCCCAAGTTCAAGTAACTTTCAAGTTGTAAATTACATGGGACATGAATTAATTTTCAGTCTTGGATTTAGTGCTTCATCACAAGCTCATCAGATAACAGTATATGTGTTTGCAAAGTAAAAATAAGTGTTTTTAAATTTGTAATTTTGTTTCCACATGCTTAAACTTTTCATTTGGGTACCTTCGTCACTTGTAATTGCAAATTCCCAGCAAATAATATAGTTGGACCTAAGGTCATCAGAAAGTATTAGGGATTGGTTCCAAGGATTCCCTGAGGATACCCAAATCCATGATGCTGAAGTCCCTTGTATAAAATGGTATAGTATTTGCATATAATTTATGCACATCCTCCTATATATTTTCAGTCATTTCTAGATACTGATAATACCTAACATAATGTAAGAGCTATGTAGTTTGTTATACTGTTGTTTAGAGAATAATGACAAGAATAAAGTCAGTACATATTCAGATGCAACCATCCTTTTTTTATTTTTTTGGGATGGAGTCTTGCTCTGTTGCCCAGGCTGAAGTGCAGTGGTGCAATCTCAGCTCACTGCAACCTCTGCCTCCTGGTTTCAAGAAATTCTCCTGCCTCAACCTCCCGAGTAACTAGGATTACAGGCGCCCACCACCACACACAGCTGATTTTTGTATTTTTGGTAGAGACGGGGTTTCACCATGTTGGTCAGGCTGGTCTTGAACTCCTGACCTCAGGTGATTCACCCACCTTGGCCTTCCAAAGTGCTGGGATTATATACGTGAGCCACTGTGCCATGCCCATCCTTTTTAAAAGGAATATTTTCAATCCACGTTTGATTAAATCCACAGATGCAAAACCTGAGAACATGGAAGGCCGACTGTACTTAGTATTTCTGTCTTGGGAAAAAAATATGAATTTGTTTGAAATAAGATTTCAAGAAAGTAAATAGTGTTGCACTTAAAACATTTCCAAATGAATAACTTTTTTTCTTAAGTTTGATTAGACGTATAATAGACCTGAAAGTGATGCATGAAAGTATGAATGTTAAGGCTTTGGTGAGCATTTCAACCTTCCTCACTTTTGGGGTCTGACACACAGAATTCATTTACCCAATTGGGAAGTAAGTATCTACTTTCTTAACCTGACTAAGTATTGTTTAACCCTCTAAATGCATAGTTAGGTAAACTAGGTTGAAGGCGATGACTTCGGCTTGAGGTTGACATGGGGCTTCTTGCCTCCCATTCCAGGTCTAGGCTTTGAGAATTTCAGGTTATGAATTCTTAGTCTCTCCCCTAAGGAATATGAACTCTATTCATGGTAGGGACAGAGGGATGGGGTGCCACTGAAAGTTTCTGATGCAATTATGACATGACCTGATTACACAACCTTGTGTAGAAGGAACATGTTACGGTGTGTGTATCAAGAAAACCCAGCTATCAATAATCTAAGCCAAGGGTGGCAAACTTTTTCTGTAAATGGTCAGATGGTAAATATTTTAGGCTTTCTAAGCCAAAGGACAAAATCAGAAGTATTATGTAGGAAATTATAGAACAAGAGAGAAAATTGTCCTGCCCTGTTTACCCTGTTTGCACCCAGTTGCCATTAGACATTCTGTCTGCCAGGGAATGGGCCTGGCACGTTGTGGTAGGGAGTGAACCTATTTGTGAGCTTCACTCTGCCCCACTGACACATAGAACGCAGTGTCTCCTTCTGTTCCTGGAGAGCTCAGCCTTCTAAATTTGGGCAGCTGACCAGAAGTGGGGCAACTATTAGACTGAGATTCCACTGCCAGATACCCAGCAAGTTGCCATTAGTAGAGTCTCCAGCTTGTAGCTGGGGACCAGCTCAGACCCTGGGCAGATGCTAGTTACAGCCACAAACCAGTGAGGTAGACCCTGGGTGCAGAGAAATAAACAGACTTGGTCTCTGCAGCTCAGAGTGCTAACCTGCTCTAGTGGACATCATACAAAAACGGGTAGCAGTGGGATTTGATGTTCAGCCCGTAGTTTGCCCACCCTGCTTTAGAGGATAGTTTGCCCTCTAGTGAAGGCCAGTTCTTCCACTTGTGCACTAGGTTTTTTTCTATCATCTACTCAAGGATACCACTCTAACTCTTCTACCCTTTCTCTACTGTTTCATTGATTTTTCTCTCTGCTGACTTTCTCTTCAGCATACAAGTGTGATATGATTTCTCCATCTTAAATAAGTGATATAAAACCCTCTTTCAACTCTATTCTCTAGTTGCTGATCAATTTGCCATCTCACTTTGATGCTAAACCACCTCTAAACAGTTGTTGCTACTTTCAATTGCAATTGACGTTCTCTTTCTTTCTCTTTAGAAAAATCTAACCTAGTTTTTTTTCACCTCACCACTCCAGCCACCTGCTCTTATAAGGCCACTAATGACTCTGCCTTCTGTGTTGAGAAAAGACAGCTTTCTGAATCTGACCACTTTTTATCATCTTCTATGATATCACTTTGGTCTGTGCCACCTTTACCATTTGCCCAGATGATTGAAATAGCCTTCTGACTCCTTTCGTCCTTGACCTCCCTTGTATCTGTTCTCAATCCAGATGTCAGAATGAACCTCTTAATAAATCAGTTGCCAGATCTTGTCATTCCACTACTCAGATGTTTTGCATCTCATGTAAAGAGAAAGTTAAATCCTGACAATGGCCTGCAATATTGCCTTTGACCCCTCCAACTCTGTTTCTCATTACTGTCTCCCCTTCTTTGCCACTCCATACTGGTCTCCCTGGTTGTTACTTAGCAATTTCAGTCACGTTGTTGTATTGGGGACTTTGCACTTGCTGCTCCCTCTGCCTGGAACACTCCTCTAGCATGACTTGCTCTTGTTAGCTCCTTCGAGTCTTCATTTAGATATACCCTTTTGATGAGGCTTACCTTAACTGCCTCAATGGACTCCTCCCACTTCCTGTCTCATTTTTATACTTGTATTTTCTCCAAAGCACCCATCATCATTTAACACACTGTACATTTTACTTGTTACATTTATTGACTGTCTCTTACCATGAAGCTTCAGGGAATTTTGTTGTCTTGCCTGTTCTGTTCATAACTCTGTCCCTGGTACCTTGAATGGTGCCTGGCATATATATTTCTTTTTTCTTTCTCTCTCT
>NW_016107349.1:8465502-8496701 GCF_001604975.1 Cebus imitator | reverse complement strand
TTTTTTTTGAGACAGGGTTTTGCTCTGTCATCCAGGCTGGAGTTTAGTGGCACAATTATGGCTCACTGCCACCTCTGCCTCTCAGGCTTAAGCTATCCTCCTGCCTCAGCCTCTCAAGTAGCTGGGACCACAGGTGCATACCACCATGCCCAGCTAATATACTTCTTAAACACATGAAAGAAGGAAGAATTAGTGAGTTCAGCTAGAAAAAAATGGGCAAAAGATATCAATAAGTAAAAATATGAAAATATAATCAAGCATAATATTCACAGAAATTCAAATTTAAACCACAATGAAATTCAGTTGGTGTTTCTTATTTCCCAGTCTGACAACACAAACTGTTCCTGAAGGTGAGAAACAAGGAATTATTTTCACTGTTAGTAAGACTGTACGTTGGTATATAAACTTTGGAACAGTTTGGCAAGAGTTGAGCCTTCTCTGATCTATATGCTGTACCTCTTCTGGGTATTCCTAGAGAAACTCTTTTGATGCTAGTGTGCTGGGAAAAAAAGAAAAAAAAAAGAAAAAAGAGAAACTCTTGCACTTGTATAGAAGAAGCCTTTACAATAATGTTTAAGGCAGCATTGCTTTTCATAGCAAAAACTTGGAAGTAACTTAAATGCCAATTAATAGGAAAATGGATAAACCATGGTATATTTATATAATGGAATGCTATATGGTTATGAAAGTGAGTTTTCTAACATGTAAAAATCTCTATAACAAGTCATTCTTGAATAAAGCAAGTTGCAAAAGAATACATAGAGGGTGATATTTATAGAAAAATTTAAAACGTGAAAAAATACAACATTGCTTAAAAATTCACAAATGTTATATATATACATATATATGTGTGTATATATATATGTGTGTATATATATATACACACATATATATGTATATATATAAAGGAATGCATGAGACTAAGTAGTATCACAGTCAAAATAGAGAGGGCGAAGAAGACAGATGAGATTGGCATGACATTTCAGTTATTTTGGCATGTTTTTGTAGGTCAGTGGTGGATATATAGACATTCATTGTATTGGAGTTTTTTAATGCCTTTTTGTATTCTTAAGTATGTCATAATAAAAAATTTTTAAAACATCATCAAAAGTGCTAGGGACTGATTAAAATGGACTTAGTCCAGCTCTTTGTTTATCTAAAAAGTTATGGCCTAAATGCAGCTATGCAAGGTGTTACCCACATCACTGTTTGAGGCACCAGTATTTTTCAATTATCTTTGCTGTTACATACCTTTCTATTCAAACAACAACAACAGTAGAAAAGAAATTTTGCTTCTTTATAATTGTGTATATTTTGAAAGTGGTACGTTTATAATATTTTTTTGTGAACTAGGGGGAGGATTGATTGGAAGAAAAGGCTACGTAGGCACACTGGGGAAAAATGACACAATGATGTGTGCAGTGTATGGATGGACTGAAGAGATGGCTTTTTCTGGAACATCCACAGGAGATGTGTGTATCTGGAGAGACATCTTTCTTGTAAAAACAGTGAAAGCACATGATGGGCCAGTGTTCAGTATGCATGCATTGGAAAAAGTAAGTAACCTAAAGAGATGTTAAGTTAAACATAATTTGTCATGGAGTGTAGAGCATTTTCAGAAGTAAAGGAACACTGCCTTTCTACTTGGCTGGACTATCCAACAGTAGTTTGTGGGCTAGGGTCATCTTGACCTTTCTTTGTTTCTCTTTTCAAACTTCTGAACACAGATTGAAATAGGTCTACAGTGTTTTGTTTTGAGACAGGGTCTCACTCTGTTGCCCAAGCTGGAGTGCAGTGGTGTGATCATAACTCACTGCAGCCTCCTACTCCTGGGCTCAAGAAATCCTCCTGCCTTAGCCTCTTGAGTAGCTGTGACTGCAGGCAAGTGCCACCCACACCCATCTAATTTTTTAAAAAAAAGTTTAGTAGAGATTATGCTGCCTAGGATAGTCTCCAACTCCTGGGCTTAAGCTGTACTCCCACATCAGCCTTCAAAGAGTTGGATTACAGGCATGAGGCACCATGCCAGCCAGGTCTGCTGTTTTGTGTGTGTTTGTTTTTTTTCTTTAAAGTTTAACTTCATGTTCTTAAGCTTGTACTATGTGTCAAAAATCAGCTGTTTATATATAATCACCATATTCTATCAGGTAGTTACCATTATTGTTTTCTCTTTTTAAGGATGAGGTTATTATGTAGACTCCAGGAGAATATATGTAACTTTCTGAGAGTGGTAATCTAACTTACAGTTATAGATTGTAAAAACTATGTTTCTAAAGCCCTATCCTAAAAGTAAAATGTTTAATGTCACTGTAAATATTATTTCAGATTCCATGTAGACATTTAAAAAACAATGGATATGCTAATTCCTGTTTTTTACAAGCTGTAACTTTTGGCTATGTTCTTTCCTCTAGAATTGTTCAATATAAGGAAAAAGGTTACTATTTAGAAAAATATTTAGATCTTTATTAACTTGAACCATTTTTTTTCACAGGGGTTTGTAACTGGAGGAAAAGACGGTATAGTAGCTCTTTGGGATGACTCTTTTGAAAGATGTCTCAAGACCTATGCTATAAAAAGAGCTGCATTGGCCCCAGGATCTAAAGGTGATTTGAGACTTAGTGGGCTTTTTGTTTTGTTTTGTTTTGTTTTTGTAGAAAAAAGATTAATTGCTCATTAACACGCTTGATCACTAAGGTGGAACACATAGCATATATTTTTCGTTCTTGTTGGGCATTAGCATTAAGTGGAAGAAATTATTTAACTGGATACCAGAATCATTGCTGTCTTTTCAAAAATCTATTTTCTAATGATACATATGGTAAAATATTAGTGAAGTACAAGATTATGAATCCTAATTTTTAACATTAGTTTTCCAAAGAAAATTTCTCTGTGAACATCACATTTATCACCAGTCAGGAACTTGTGTGCAACTTTGACATTTTGTTTCACCTTGGCATTTTGTTGACCCTGCCTCTCTAGCCTCACATGCCCTTTTCCCCTTTGCCATTTCTTTGTTTATTTCAGAGACAGGGTCTTGCATGCAGTGATAACAATATTTCCCTTTGCCATTTGTTTGTTTATTTATGTAAGAGACAGGGACCAGGCTGGAGTGCAGTGATGTAATCATAGCTCACTGAAAGCTTGAACCCCTAGACTCAAGCAGTCCTCCTGCCTCAGCCTCCTGAGTAGCTGGGACTAAAGGCACCTGCCACCATACTTAGCAAATTTTCAAATTTTTGTACACCCAGGGTCTCTCTGTATTTCCCAGGCTGGTCTCAAACTCAAGAGATCCTCTAAACTTGGTCTCCCGAAGCACTGGAATTACAGGCATGAGCCACTGTGCTTGGCCTACCCTTTTTTTTTTTTTTTTTTTTTTTTTAAGAGGAAGAAGGGTGCAAGGACAGCATCAGGCACAACTCCCTGTGCCCTGACCATCCACCAGGTTGTGGGCCCAGAGGGTGCATTTTCTTTGAGCACATTTCTTCCTTTAAGGCATGGCACCACACTCTCTCTGATCTCCAGACCTTTCTTCATGTTTTTACTTTTTCCTAAAACATGCTCTTCCTCTTCTGTCCTGCCCCCTCCATTTACTTGACCACATACTTATTTTTCAAATATCAAACATAATTTTTTTCTAGGATGATATCCCTCACCCTCACCTCCTCTCAAAAAATTTAGATTCCACTGCTATGTGCTCCTATTTCAATATGCCCCTAACATAGGGTCTATTTCCTCATTGTATGGTCTGTAAGGGCAGGAGTTGGGTCTGTCATCTTTACTAATTGCTGAAGCTTTCCTAGGACAAGTAGACATAAATAAATAGAGTCGGCTCTCTGTGTCTGTGGATTCCATATCCTCAGATTCAACCAACTGCAAATAGAAAATATTTGATAAAAAGTAACAATGAACAATAAAAATATAAATAAAAATATGGTGTAACAGTTATTTACATTGTACTAAATATAAGTAAAGGTGATTTAAAGCATTTGGGGGCCGGGTGTGGTGGCTCACATCTGTAATCCCAGCACTGTGGGAGGCCCAGGCAGATGGATCACCTGAGTTTGAGACCAGTCTGCACAAAATGGCAAAACCACATGCTATTGAAAAAAAAAAAAAATGGAAAAAAAAAGCGTATGGAATGATGTATGTGGGTTATATGCAGATACTACACCAATTTATATAAGGGACTTGAGCATCCATAGATTTTGGGATCTGTGGCAGTCATGGAATCAATCCCCCAAGAATACTGAGGGCCCACTGTGTATCTTAAATTGAACTGAATAAAATTACTAATGAGAATATTATAAATACTCATAAGACGGGCAGGAGATGGATAAGAAAGGGCTAATATAAAAAGAGATAAATAAATAGTTGTCTGAATGGTAGGATGGAATCTGAGAATAGAATCATAAAATTATAGTACATAGGTGGTGCTTATTTTGAGATTAGTAAATGTTAGTTTACTAATGTACATTTATTAGAATACTTAAAATACAGGAGAAAACCTTGTAATCTGATTTTCACTGTCAAAATAGCTTAACTGGCAATATATACACCCTTGTATTATAGTAACTGCATGTCTAGGAGAACATCTTCTTTTAACCTTTCAGGTCTTCTCTTGGAAGATAATCCATCGATACGTGCCATATCATTAGGACATGGTCATATTTTAGTTGGCACAAAGAATGGTGAAATACTAGAAGTGGATAAAAGTGGCCCAATAACACTTCTGGTTCAGGTAATTTTAAATGCTAATATGCTTTGTTTTTCTTTATATACAATTGATTATTTCAATACATAGGAGGCAAAAATTGACAGTGATGAAAATTAATGTTAAATTAGTTAGGAAATATTTGTTAATGTATACAGAAAAAGTTTTAATTTGGTAATAGCTAAATGACTGGGTAGCAGTAAATATGCATATTTTATATGGAATGATTGCCAATATTTTAAGTAGTTTATTATTACAAAGTAAGGGACCAATGAAAAGAAAAAACAGTTGTAATTCATTTAACCCAGTCTGGTTTTAATTTTATTTATTTAAGGTATAAAATAAATACCTTAAATAAAATACATAATTTTATTTTATTAAAATAAATAAAATAAAATAATTTTAATTTTATTTTAATAAATAATTTTAATTTTATTTTAATAAATAAAATTAATTTTATTAAAATAAAATTAAAATTATTTTATTTATTTAAGGTATTTATTTTATACCTAAGGCAGTTATTTTCCTTTGAAACTCTTCATTAGGTCATTCTTAAGTTTCTAAGAAAAAATAAAAATGAATATATGAGTGTATGCTAACATTTTATTACTGAAAATTAAATATCAGTGAAAAGATATAAATAAAAATCCAGAAATATAAAAATTATGTGATAAAGAAGTAAAATTAAATAGAGGGATTAGCTGCTGGTTATATGATCCTTAACACTTTCATCAAGAATGGTAGATTCGACTTTTATATTTCTACTATGTATTATATTTTTCTGAAAAATAGAGAGAGAAGTAATACCATAAAACCATAAATGAAATAGGATATATGCTGATGAAAAATTGTCCTTGTGCAACTCTATATAGTAACACCAAACCTTGGCTTGCCTTTTTACCCTGAAAAAGGATTTTCATTCTTAACAGAGACTTATTTCCCCTGCAATCCCCACTTTACTCTGTTATGATACCAATGAGCACACATAGATGAGAACACTGCACATGCTTTAATGTTCATATAACATTTTGATGGGTCAAGGGAAATTTGTAAACAGATGACAAAATGTTATGTATTAAATTAACTGGTGTCTTACTCTTTAATTTCACTTACATAATATGCCTTTGAAGTAAAAAGATGATGGGGTCATGGTGTTAACACTTTTGTGATGTCTTGGAAAATATTAACCCAAGTATGCTTTTACAGATGAACCCAAACATGAAATTACTAAAAAACACAGTTTCTGAATTGTGAAAAAAGATTTAGAAGTCACAAGTAATATCTGTTAAGAGAAAAACTTTAGACAAATCTAACAGTTTATCTGCATATTAAAAGAGGGGGCGGGCACAGTGGCTCATGCCTGTAATCCCAGCACTTTGGGAGCCTGAAGCGGGCTGATTGCTTGAGCCCAGGAGTTTGGGAAGCTGAGAGGTGTAGATCGCTTGAGCCAGCATAAGCAACATAGCGAGACTCTGTCTTAAAAAAAAAAAAAATCATGAATTAGGTAGCATTCAGCACTGGAAAAGGCTCAGAGAGATCTGCTGTAGCAGTGTGGGCAGTGAGATTTTATAGGCTGAGTGCGGAAGTAAGACAAAGAAAATATATTTGATTGGTTAGAGTGGAAAGATCTTACTTAGAAATTAGTTGGCAGATTCTGCTTGGCATAGTCTGTAGTTTCAATTCACTTTACATTGGGCTTTGGTTTGCTTACATAGGAACTTAAAGCGCTGAAGCTGTCCCAGCCTAATGGCCTCCCAGTTAAAAATTTGTTAAATGTCCCATTATTTTTAGTATTATTATAGAGTTCAAGATTTCAATTGTCCTATTATCTTCTTGACATTGGAAACAAGACAAGGATACCAGATCACACCATTGTCATCCAACATTTTGTGTGAGGTCTTAGCCAATCCAGTAAAACAAAACAATAAAAGACGTATGTGTTGGAAAGGGATGGACAACAGTGTTGGTATTTTTGGGCATTATAACCGTATACCTTGAATATCAAGGGAATAAATTGAAAAATTATTAGAACTAAATAAAGAGTTCTGTAAAGTGATTAGTTGCAAAATCCATGTAAAAATCAATAGTGTTTCTATATACTAACAATAACTAGTTAGTAAATATGACATTAAAAATGCTGCTTGATGGCCAGTCACAGTGGCTCATACCTGTAATCCCAACACTTTGAGAGGCTGAGGTGGGCAGATCATGAGGTAAGGAGTTCAAGACCAGCCTGGCCAACATGGTGAAACCTCGTCTGTACTAAAAATAGAAAAATTAGCCGAGCATGGTGGCAGGCACCTGTAATCCAAGCTACTCGGGAGGCTGAGGCAGGAGAATTCCTTGAACCTGGGAAGTGGAGGTTGCAGTGAGCCAAGATTGTGCCACTGCAGTCCAGCCTGGGCAACAGAGCAAGATTCCATCATGAATGAATGCATGAATGCATGCATGCTACTTGCACCAGGTGCAGTGGCTCATGCCTGTAATCTCAGCTACTCAAGAGACCGAGATGGGAGAATCATTTGAAGCTGAGGGTTCAAGACCAGCCTGGGAAACATAGTGAGACCCCCCCCACCTCTAAATAAAATAAAATTAGCTGGGTGTTCTTACACACATGTGCAGTTCCAGCTACTCAGGAGGCTAAGGTAAGAGGATCACTTGAGCCCAAGTGTGCAATGAGCTATGATTGCACTACAGCATGGCAGCCTGAGTGACAGAGGGAGACCTAATTTCTTTTAAAAAAACACTCACACACACAAAAAAAATACAATAACTGGGAATAAATGTAGCTAGAAATATGCACAATCTGTGTTAAGAAAACTAAGATTTTACTAAAGAATAAAATAAATAAGTTATATAAATTTCATATAATCACAATCTGAATTAGAGTTTTACAAATGCTGGAAAGATGAAAAACCATATAGAAGAGAAAATATTCAAGAATAGTTAGGAAAGCTTTGAGAAACTCTCCATGCGTGAAATAAAAATATTATAAAATGATAGTAATTATAAGTATAGGAATGTATATACCCTACAGAAGTGTTTATATATATTTAACAACAACAAAAACTGTACAATGTTTGTAGCAGCAGTATTCCATGGATCAGTTTGGGGAGTAGTGCCATTCTATCATTAAGTCCATGAACATGGGATAGCTCCCCATTTATAGATCTTCTTTTAACTTTTTCTGAGTGTTTTGTAGTTTTCAGTGTGTAAGTCTTGTAGTTATTTTGTTAAATTTATTTTTAACTATTATTTTTGATGCTATTATAAATACTGTTTTCTTAATTTTGATTGCATTATTTCTGTTGTATCAAAATGCAGATTTTGTACATTAACCTTATAACCTGTAAACTTGCTGACTTTATTAGTTCTGATAGTTTTATAGTGGATTATTTAAGATTTTCTGTATACAAGATTATGTCATCTGTAAATATACATAGTTTTACTTCTTCCTGTCCACTCTGGATGCCTGTTACTTCTTTTTCTTGACCAATTGCCCTGAGTAAAACCTCCAGTACAGTGTTGAATGTAAGTGGTGAGAACAGAACATCCTTGTCTTGTTCCTGATCTTAGAGTGAAAGTATCTAGTCTTCTACCATTGAGCATAATGTTAACTGCTGGGTTTTTTTTTTATAGATTCTCTTTACTAAGTTGAAGTTGAAGAGTTACTACCCTTTCATTCCAAATTTTTGGAGCATTTTCATCATAGATGGGGAGGGATTTGTCAAATGCTTTTCTATGTCTATTAAGCTGATCGTGTGGTTTTCATTTTTAATTCTATGCATATAGTGTATTACATTAATTGACTTTTGGATATTATGCCAATCTTGTATTCCTGGGATAAATCCTACTTGGTTGTAGTATATAATTTTTTATATGTATTAGATTTGGTTTGTCAGTATTTCATTCAGGATTTTAGCATCAGTATTTATAAGGGATATTGGTCTTTAGTTTTCTTGTGATATCGTTGTCTGGCTTTGATATCTGGGTAATGATGGCTTTATTAAATAATTCAGGAAGGGTCCCCTCCTCTTTGTCTCTTTCCCTGACCACACCCAACTGTTAAACTCATTTAATTGCTAGCTTATTGCTCTGTTGTTTTCAACATTTTCCTCTGTCAGGTATAAATTGTGCCACAGACTAAACCAATTAAATTAGGGCTCCTTTAAAGGGACACTTCCCAAGATTAGTGTTTGAGGTTTCTGACTCCAAGCAGGCTCCTCCCAGCTATCTCAGAGTTTACTGGTTCTCCTGGACAAACTAGCTGGCCTACAATTTAGCCTGTATGTCCAGTGAGCCTTCCAGTTTCCTCCGAATTACTTTTTGAGTGCATCCTCATGCATGAGCTTTTTCACACTCTGCTGTAAATGAAGTCAGTTCCTTTGAGAAGAGATTAGGAGCTATCTGGTTTTCTGGATTGCCTCTCCCTCCAGGCAAAATCTCTGAACCAGGACCCTGGAGTTGAGAGTGAGGTCAAAGGCTCTTTCAGTATCTCAGGCTTTAGGCCCTGAGATCTTGGTAAGGGGAGAGGGGACAGTAGTCTCGGGTGTTCCTGGGTTACCACCAGGACCCCATTATTCTCAGAGACACCACATCCAAAGTAGAGCCTCCATCTGGAGTAGAGGCTGGGCAGAATCGATCTCCCAACTGTCAGCTGAGCTCACCAAGAATTTAGCTTCAGCAACAGGAGACTGAGGGCCAGATGAGAAATGCTGACATCCTGCCTTACCCTAGGAAGATAGAGCTCTGACCTGGAGCTGGAGGGGAGAGAGAGCCTAGTATTCTTGGTTGCACCAGTCTCACCTGAAGTTTCCATCTAGATGATGAAGGAGGAAGGGAGTGGATCTCAGTTTAAATACCGTAGACTCTCATAGTTCTTACCAAATTTTAGCAGATTTTCTCGAGTAAAAGTTCCTTCCTTTGTTGCATCTCCCTGGAACTATTTTCAGAGACTTTAAATGGTTGTTTTTTTAAAAAATTAATTTTTTCTAGTTTTACTAGTGAGCAGGTCTGTGGAGCTCCTCATTCTGTCATGCAGGAAAGTACCTCCTGTGTGGCAATTATTAACATTCCAGAACAGCCAATTCTTATTCTCTCCACCCAGAAAATGTTTTAGGATTATAAGTAAACTTTAATGGTAACTTGGTTATATTGTAATCGTGGAGCTAAAGTTGTTATGCAAGTATTTTATTGTGTTTCCCAAAGATAAATAGAAAAGTTTTATTAGACTTACTCACTATTCAGTATCCTATTATTATATATTATTGAATGTTGTCTTTAGTTTTATTCTAAATAACACTGTACATACATACACACACACATACATACATACATACATACATACATACATATCTTTAGGTTAAATTGATCCTATGTTTCTTTATAGGGACACATGGAAGGAGAGGTGTGGGGTTTAGCTACACACCCTTATCTGCCCATCTGCGCTACTGTAAGCGATGATAAAACCTTAAGAATATGGGATCTCTCTCCTAGTCATTGTATGTTGGCTGTCCGGAAGCTGAAAAAGGGTAAGAGGCTCTCAGACTTGAACATAGATTAAGCTATCACAGTTTTCTAACCTTTGCAAATATAAGAAAGCAATACTAGGCACATTTTTAAAAGACTTTAAATACATTGAAATATTTATTGAATGTCTACTTACTCATGGTACCAGATATAGAAGCTTAATTGTACTCAGTCTTTGCTTTATGGGACCTCCTATCATCATGCCTAAACTGAGCAAATTTCCAATAACATGTTAAAGAATATAGGAAGTAAACAGAAGTTACGCTTTTCTCTCCTTTGTGACTGTAGCTTATACATAATTTAGAACTGGAAACTTTTCTAGGGCATAGTGGGTACTAAAAAAAAAATCAAATAAAAATTAACTGGAAACTAAGAAAGAAAGCCCTAGCCTAAAAGAGGGTAGACAGTTGAGGGAAGGATATTTTAAATAGAACTGAGCCTATTTGTAGGAGGCAGATGAAGCTGTCAGTGTAGGCGAGATGGGAAAGGCTCAATTGTAAGAGCCAGGCTGTTACTATCAACCTAGAGTAGTGAAGATATATGGGCAGCTTTGAATTTCTTAGCAAAGTGGCAGGGAATGTTATAGGGTGAGGATACTATAGGAGGAGTGCTAGTTGGAAAAGTTGGGAATGGTTACTGTAAAATATATGATAGCAAGGCTGGGCACAGTGGCTCATATCTGTAATCCTGTCATGTTGGGAGGCTAAGGCAGGAGCATCACTTGAGCTTAGGAGTTCAAGACCAGCCTGGGCAGCATGGTGAAACTGTCTCTACACAAAATACAAAAATTAACCAGGCATGATGGTGCATGCCTGTAGTCCCAGCTCCTTGGGAGGCAGAGGTGGGAGGGTCTCTTGAACCTGGGAGACGGAGGTGGCAGTGAGCAGAGATCATGCCACTGTACTCCAGCTTGGGCAACAGAATGAGACTCTCTCAAAAAAAGAAAGAAAGAGAGAGAGAGAATGAATCAACGGATGAAAGAAAGGATTATCTAACCACAGTAAAGGCCAATTTGAAGTTAGGTAGCATGAATTGTAATTCTTCTATTGACTTAAAAGTCGTCGTCTATTCTTTTAGGGTTACAGTTAAGTATTTAACATATAAACTTAGCTAAAATCTAAAGTTTATCGCAATCTCTAGAACACTTGAACTCTAGTCACTGTCACCCCCTTTTTTAGTTATTGATGTCCAGTATTGATTTTTTTTACCCTCACAACCCCCTTCAATTGTCACTATTATTATTTTATTGAGTCATTGTTTATTCAGGGTTTTTTGTGCGTATACATTTTTGTTCACCTTTTCTTCTTGCATGTCACACTGTTTGCTTTTATCATTTTCTTCTTCCTACTTTAGAGTTTCTTTAATAAAAGACGTGTTGAAAATTTCCTTACCTTCTTTTGTCTGAACCAGTGGTTTATCAAGGGCAGAATAGTAGAAGTGGTCCATACCAGCAGCAAGAGTATTTTATAAAACACTGATATCAGGCCGGGTGCGGTGGCTCATACTTGTAATCCCAGCACTTTGGGAGGCTGAGGTGGGTGGATCTCGAGGTCAAGAGATCGAGAATATCCTGGCCAACATGGTGAAACCCCATCTCTACTAAAAGATAAAGATTAGCTGGGCATGGTGGTACGCGTCTTTAGTCCCAGCTACTGGGGAGGCTGAGGCAGGAGAATTGCTTGAACCCAGGAGGCGGAGGTTGCAGTGAGCCGAGATTGCACCACTGCACTCCAGCCTGGCACCTGGCAACAGAGCAAGACTCTGTCTCCAAAAAAAAAAAAAAAAAAACCACTGACATCACCGTTCCTAAAAAGCAGATGGATTTTTATTCAGTTTCATTATTATTTTAAAATTCTTTTATAGGCAGCATATTGCCAGTTAGAATAAACTGTTATAACCACCCTGACCTTAGTATACCACTAATCTGAACATATTTTGATTTTTTTACTCTCATTCTTAAATGCTAATGCAACTGCTTCTGGAGTTCTTGGTTGAACACAGAAAATTCATGATTCTGTATTTTTGTTTTTAAATATTCTTCTTTAAGGGCCAGGCATGGTGGCTCATGTACAGGCAAAGTACAAAGTAATCTCAGTACTTTGGGAGGCTGAGGTGGGCAGATTCCTTGAGATCAAGAGTTAGAGACCAGCCTGGGCAGCATGGAAAAATTATGTCTCTACAAAAGAATATAAAAATTAGGTGGGCATAGTGGCATACATCTTTAGTCTCAGCTACTTGTGAGTGCTGAAGCAGGAAGATTGCTCAAGCCCAGGAGGCCAAGGCTGCAGTGAGCCATGAACATATCACTGCACCCCAGCCTAGGTGACAAGTGAGACCCCAGGTCAAAAAACATATATATATTCTTCTATACTCACCTTTATTTTAATTTTTGTCATCACGTGATTGAAGAGGAAAACAGATGGATTTTAACTTTAGAGGGATATGTGTGGTTTTACACTGGTTAATTACTGAAGTCATGCTAGATTCAATATTATAAAACATAGTTATCTCTTCGAATCATTCAATAAGCAAATACTATTTTCTTCAACAAATGAATGTATATCTATCATGATCCTGAGATTTTATCATTTTACAAAAAAGAATTCATTATAATTAAAGTAGCTTGTCATAGGGAAATTTCGAGCAAACAACCAATTTTATGGCACCCAATTAAAGAATAAGCAGAAGTATAATGATGCAACATGGCTTAATGATTATATTCTCTTTTTTTTTTTTTTTTTTTTGATACAGTGTTTTACTCTGTCACCCAGGCTGGAGTGCAGTGGCAAGATCTCTGCAACCTCCACCTGCCAGGCCCAAGTGATCCTCTCACCTCAGCCTCCTGAGTAGCTGGGACTACAGGCATGCAACACCACACCTAGCTAATTTTTGTGTAGAGATGAGATTTCACCATGTTGCCCAGGCTGGTCTCAAACTCCTGGCTCAAGTAATCTGCCTGCCTCAGCCTCCCAGGGTCCTGGGATGACAGGTGTGAACCACTGTACCCAGCCTAATGTTTTATATTCTTAATGTTCATGAAGTAAACACTTTCTAAATTTTTGCAGCCTTTTGCACTTTTCTATATAATGACATATTGGAAAGTTTCTTTTCTTTTTTTCTTTTTTTTTTTTTGGCGTGGAGTTTTGCTCTTGTTGCTCAGGCTGGAGTGCAATGGCACAATCTCAGCTCACTGCCACCTCCACCTCCTGGGTTCAAACGATTCTCCTGCCTCAGCCTCCTGAGTAGCTGGGATGACAGGCACCTGCCACCACACTCAGCTAATTTTTTTATTTTTAGTGAAGATGGGGTTTCACCATGTTGGCCAGGCTGGTCTCAAACTCCTAACCTGCCTCAGCCTCCCAGAGTGCTGGGATTGCAGGCATGAGCCACCACGCCTGGCTATACATATTAGAAAGTTTCTGTTAAAAACTTGTATCCTCCAGGTTCAAGTTTTAATTATAATCAATTCTGAGTTTTTAATGGACTTTCTGTTTTTTAATTCTACACTGTTATTCCATGTCTTGCTCATTTCATGTTTTGTGTCTGTCTCTGTGTGGCATCTGCATCTGTGTAATTTTTTTTCAGATTAGTCTGGTTGTTTTTTTTTTTTTGGAGATTATGTCTTGCTCTTGTCCCCCAGGCTGGAGTGCAATGGCACCATCTTCGCTCATTGCAACCTCCATCTCCGGGTTCAGTTGTTCTCCTGCCTCAGCTCCCCAAGTACGTGGGATTGCAAGCACCTGCCACCATGCCCAGCTAATTTTTATATTTTTAGTAGAGATGGGGTTTCACCAGGTTGGCCAGGCTGGTCTCAAACTCCTGACCTCAGGTGATCCACCCACCTCCGCCTCCCAAAGTGCTGGGATTAGAGGTGTGAGCCACTGTACCTGGCCTCTAGTTTTTAATTCTCTTTATAGCAGTTTATTGCCAATCTGTTTTTTAACCTACCCATTTAGTTAATTTTGTCAGTTTTATAGCTTCTTTTTGTTTTCAAGTTTGCCTGAGATATTTTAACATCATATTCCTTGTTTATATTTTAGATTTCCTCCTTTCTATCTTTAATCTTAACTACCTGTTTCAGATAAATAATATAAAATCTAATTATCTCCCAGGACCTCATTTACTATGTTTTCTTACCATTCTTTTGAATGTTTTCTTGTTTGTTTTTCTGCTGACTCCCTCCTAGTGGTCCATCTTCTTGTGCATTTTAAATTCATATTGTAAGTTCATGTTTGATTGGGCTTTCTTTACCTCTGGGGATCCCATGATGTCTGAATCAAGGGTGTGTGCTTCTATAGAGATTTTGTGTTTCTCTCTTCAGGTGTCTGAGGTGCTACCATCCAGAACCACTGGAAGTTTATTTAATTGAGATTACATAAATCATGTAATGAGTATAAATTTGAATCTAAGATTTGTGAAAGCCACCCTGTGTTTGTGAATTCTCAAGTATGATTTTTCCCCCTCTATGGAGAACCCAGGCCGGGATAGATAAGCCTATTTCATAAAGTCTTTATTGTCAGATACATTTAAAAAAAAAGGTTTCTCGATTTTTCTTCTGAGATATTGTTGTAATACTAGAAGAAAATGACAATATGCTGTTTGGAAAGTTTTTGCCAAAAAAAATTGCATGTAATTGTCTGTATTTTATTTCTTAAGATATTCATGAGTCAAAAAAATATAAAAACTAGAGAAACTAAATATTTAATATTTAGTATATTGAAATACAAAAAGACAAAAACATCACAATATAAGAATAGCTGTGTAGTATTTTAATTATTAGTAAATTATTAAAATGAAAAAGTTTCAGCATAAAACACTGAAATAAATAATTGATTCTTTTAAAGCAATCTTAGAGCAAAGTTTATTAATGATATTATTATTGAGTTGAAAGTAATTCATTTTGAGCAAATTTTTCCAATGACCTAAAAGGCCCTTACTATGACACTGTACTATACTATATGCTACACTATATGCTAGTCTGAATAATGATAAAAAGATAAATATAATCCAGTGCTAAATTTCCTGTGACTCTCTCTTCATCAGATAATACTGTCTCTTTTTTGATGGCTTTGAGGACATTTCTTTTTGAAATTTTTTTTTGTGGGGACTGTAGCCTCTTTATTTTCAAGACGGAGTCTTGCTATATCATCTAGGCTGGAGCAGTCTGGATGATATTGGCTCAATGCATCCTCCACCTCCCGGGTTCAAACAATTCTCTTGCCTCAGCCTCTTGAGTAACAGGGACTACAAGTATGTGCCAGCACAGCCAGCTTATTTTTATATTTTTAGTAGAGATGGGGTTTCACCATGTTGGCCAGGCTGGTATTGAACTCCTGACCTCAAGTGACCCACCTGCGTTGGCCTCCCAATGTGCTGAGATTACAAGCGTGAGCCACCATGCCTGGCTATATAGCCCCTTTATTGATAGCAAGCTATAATAGTTGTTTTAAAGGAAACATTTCCAGGGTACATTGTCTTTAGATTTATGATTTCTAGAAGGAAATTATAATTCATTACTATTGTATTTGTTGTGAGTTGAATTGTGTTCCCCTGAAAAGATATGTTGAAATTCTAACCCCCAGTACTTGTGAATGTGTCCATATTTAGAATTAGAATCTTAGGAGATAGAATCAAGTTAAGACACAGATATACTAGATTTGAATGGGCTCTAAGTCCAGGGATGGATATCCTTATAAGAAAGCCACGTGAAGACATAGAGACACAGACACACTGGGAGAGTGCAGCATGATGATGGAAGCAGAGGATTGGAGTGATGTACCTATAAACCAAGGAGCACCAAGGATTGCTAGAGAGAAGCAAGGAAGGATTATTCCCAAGAACTTTTGGAGCAGAGCATGGCTCTGCCAACATCTTGATTTCAGATTTCTAGGCTCCAGAAACTGTGAGAGAATGGATTTCTGTTGTTTTAGGACACACAGTTTGTGGCAATTTGTTACAGCCTCCTAGGAAATCAATATTCCTAGGAGTATTCAAATCAATATGAACTGTGTTCATATTCCAGTGTTCAAAAAGTCTTCAAACTAGAGTGAGAATTATTCTCAGTATTAGTTTTGCTTAGTTGACCATTATTTTCTGTGAAACTTGAGGGAAAAAATCACTAGCATCCAGCATACCCTGGATGCTAGTGATTCTGAGATCAGATTTTTTTTTTAATTTCGAAATAATGGTATTAGATTATCACTATGAGTACTTTGGAACCTAAAATTAACATAAAAAATTGAAAGCTAGTACTATAATGAGTACAATGAATGTATGTCTTTTCAAGAATTCCAGTTTTGTTTAGGAGGTCCAGGTGCAAGACTAGTCTCCTATGCTGTTAAGGCAAATGTGACTTTTAAAAAATTTTCTATTTTATGTTATTTTAAGTTCCAGGATACATGTGCAGGATGTGCAGGTTTGTTACATAGGGAAACATGTGCCATGGTGGCTTGTTGCACCTATCAACCCATCACCTAGATATTAAGCTCCATGTGCATTAGCTATTTATCCTGATGTGCTCCCTCCCTCCCCCATAACAGGCCCTAATGTGTGTTGTTCCTCTCTCTGTATCCATATGTTCTCATTGTTCAGCTCCCACTTATAAGTGAGAACATGTAGTGTTTGGTTTTCTGTTCCTGTGTTAGTTTGCTGAGGATAATAGCTTCCAGCTCCATCCATGTTCACACAAAGGACATGATCTTCTTACTTTTTATGGCTGCATATTATTCCATGGTGTATATGTACCACATTTTCTGATAATAGTCCATCATTGATGGGCATTTGAGTTGATTCTATGTTTTTGCTATTGTGAATAGTGCTGCAGTGAACATATTTGTATATGTATCTTTATAACAGAATGATTTATATTCCTTTGTGTATATACCCAGTAATGGGATTGCTGGTTCAAATGGTATCTCTGGTTCCAGGTCTTTGAGGAATCGTCACACCATGTTCCACAATGGTTGAGCTAATTTACATTCCCACCAACAGAGTAAAAGTGTTCCTATTTCTCCACAGCCTTAGCAGCATCTGTTGTTTCTTGACTTTTTAATAATTACCATTCTGACTGATGTCAGGTGGTATCTCAGTGTGTATTTCTCTAATGATCAGTGAGGTTGAGTTTTTTTTAATGTGTTTGTTGGCTGCGTGAATGTCTTCTTTTGAGAAGTATCTGCTCATGTCCTTTGCCCACTTTTTAATGGGGTTGTTTATTTCTTGTGAATGAGTTTCAGTTCCTTGTAGATTCTGGCTATTAGACCTTTGTCAGCTGGATAGATTGCAAAAATGTTCTCCCATTCTGTAGGTTGCCTGATCATTCTGATGATAGTTTCTTTTGCTGTGCAGAAGCTCTTTACTTTAATTAGATCCCATTTGTAAATTTTTGCTTTTGTTGCAGTTGCGTTTGACATTTTCATCATGTAAACTTTGCACCTGCCTATGTCCTGAGAATGGTATTGCCTAGATTTTCTTCTAGGATTTTTTATAGTTTTGGATTTTACATTCAAGTCTTTAATCCATCTTGAGTTAATTTTAGTGTAAGGAGTAAGGAAGTGGTCCAGTTTCAGTTTTTTGCATGTAGCTAGCTAGTTTTCCCAGCACCATTTACTAAATAGGGAATCTGGCCAGGTGTGGTGGCTCATGCCTATAATCCTAGCACTTTGGGAGGCCAAGGAGGGCAGATCACATGAGCTCAGGAGTCTCAGACCAGCCTGGCCAATATGGTAAGACCCTGTATCTACTAAAAATACAAAAATCAGCTGGGTGTGCCCGTAGTCCCAGCTACTTGGGAGGCTGAGACAGGAGAATCACTTGAATCCTGGAGGTGAAGGTAGCAGTGAGCCAAGATTGTGCCACTGCATTCCAACCTGGGTAACAGAGCAAGACACTGTCTCAGAAAAAATAAAAACAAACAAATAAATAAATAGGGAATCCTTCTCCCATTATTTGTTTTTGTCAGCTTTGTTGAAAATCAAATGGCTGTAGATGTGTGGTCTTATTTCTGTGATCTCTATTCTATTCCCTTGGTCTATGTGTTTGTTTTTTGGTTACTGTAGCCTTGTAATATAGTTTGAATTTGGGTAACATGATGCCTCCAGCTTTGTTCTTACGGCTTAGCATTGTCTTGGCTGTACGGGCTCTTTTTTGGTTCCCTATGAATTGTAAAGTAGTTTTTTTCTAATTCTGTGAAGAATGTCAATGGTAGTTTAATGGGAATAGCATTGAATCTATAAATTACCTTGGGTAGTGATATGGTTTGGGTGTGTCCCCACCCAAACTTCACTTGAATTCCCACATGTTGTGGGAGGGGCTTGGTGGGAGGTAATTGAATCATGGGGGCAGGTCTTTCCTGTGCTGTTCTTGTGATAGCAAGTTTCACAGCATCTGATGGTTTTATTAAATGTCTGGCATTTCACCTGCTTTCACTCACTCTGTCCTGTCACCCTGTGAAAAAAAGTGCCTGCTTCTCTTTTGCCTTTTGCCATGATTGTAAGTTTCCTGGGACCTCCTCAGCAATGTGGAACTGTGAGTCAATTAAATCTCTTTCCTTTATAAATTACCCAGTCTCAGGAATTTCTTCATAGCAATGTGAGAACGGACTAATACAGTAAGTTGGTACCAGTGGAGTGGGGTGCTGCTGAAGAGATACCTAAAAATGTGGAAGCAACTTTGGAACTGGGTAACAGACAGAGGTTGGAACAGTTTGGAGGGCACAGAAGAAGACAGGAAAATGTGGGAAAGTTTGGAACTTCCTAGAGACTTGTAGAATGGCTTTGACCAAAATGCTGATGATACAGACAATGAAATCCAGGCTGAGGTGGTCTGAGATGGAGATGAGGAACTTGTTGGGAACTGGAGCAAAGGTGACTCTTGTTATGTTTTACCAAAGAGACTGGCTACATTTTGCCCCTACCATAGCTATTTGTGGAACTTTGAACTTGCCTGAGATGATTTAGGGTATCTTGCACAAGAAATTTCTAAGTAGCAGAGTATTCAAGAGGTAGCTTTGGTACTATTTAAGCATTCAGTTTTAAAAGGGAAACAGAGCATAAAAGGTTGGGAAATTTACAGCCTTACTATGTAATAGAAAAGAAAATCCCATTTCTCAGGAGAAATTCGAGCTGCTGTAGAAGTTTGGATAAATAATGAGGACCTAAATGTTAATTTCCAAAACAATAGGGAAAGTAAGTTTCCTGGGGACTCCTCAGAAATGCAGAAGAGTGAGTCAATTAAATCTCTTTCCTTTATAAATTACCTAGTCTCAGTTTTTTTTGGTTGTTGTTTTTTAGATGAAGTCTCCCCCTTTTAGCCCAGGTTGGAGTGCAGTAGCACAATCTGAGCTCACTGCAACTTCTGCCTCCTGGATTCAAGCAATTCTCCTGCCTCATCCTCCTGAGTAGCTGAGATTACAGACATGTACTACCACGCCTGGCTAATTTTTGTATTTTTAGTAGAGACAGGGTTTCGCTGTGTTGGCCAGGCTGTTCTTGAACTCCTGACCTTAAGTGATCCACTCACCTCAGCCTTCCAAAGTGTTGGGATTACAGGTGTGAGCCACTATGCCCAGCCAGGTATTTTATAGCGATGTGAGAACAGACTAATACAGACAGTGCGGCCATTTTCACAATGTTGATTCTTCCTATATATGAGCATGGAATTATTTCATTTGTTTGTGTCCTCTTTTATTTATTTCCTTGAGCAGTGGTTTGTAGTTCTTGAAGAGGTCCTTCACTTCCCTTGTTAGCTGTATTCCTAAGTATTTTATTCTCTTTGTAGCAATTGTGAATGGGATTTCATTCATGATTTGCCTCTCCACTTGTCTGTTGTTGGTATATAGGAAAGCTTGTAATTTTTGCACATTGATTTTGTATTCTGTGACTTTGCTGAAGTTGCCTATCAGCTTAGGAAGCTTTTGGGCTGAGACAATGGGGTTTTCTAGATATGTGATCATGTCATCTGCAAACAGAGACAGTGTGATTTCCTCTCTTCCTATTGGAATACACTTTATTTCTTTCTCTTTACTGCTTGCCCTGGCCAGAAGTTGCAATATTATGTTGAACAGGAGTAGCGAGAGAAGGCATCCTTGCCTTGTGCTGGTTTTCAAGGAGAATGCTTCTAGCTTTTGCCTATTCAGTATGATACCCACTGTGGGTTTATCATAAATGGCTCTTACTATTTTGAGGTATGTTCCATCAATACCTAGTTTATTGAGAATTTTTAATATGATGGGATGTTGAATTTTATTGAAGGCCTTTTCTGCATCTGTTAAGATAATCATATGGTTTTTGTCTTTAGATCTGTTTATGTGATGAATTATGTTTATTGATTTGTGTATGTTGAACCAGCCTTGCATCCTGGGGATGAAGCCAACTTGATCGTGGTGGATAAGGTTTTTCATGTGCTGCTGGATTTGGTTTGCTAGTATTATATTGAGGACTTTTGTATCAATGTTGATCAGAAATATTAGCCTGAAATTTTTTTTTTGTTGTGGCATCTCTGCCAGGTTTTGGTATCAAGATGTTGCTGGCCTCATAAAATGAGTTAGGGAGGAGTCCCTCCTTTTCAGTTGTTTGAAATAGTTTCAGAAGAAATGATACCAGCTCCTCTTTGTACCTGTGGTAGAATTCAGCTGCAAATCTGTCTGGTCTTGGGCTATTTTTTGTTGGTAGACTATTAATTACTATCTCAATTTCAGAACCTGTTATTGGTCTATTTAGGGATTCAACTTCTTCCTAGTTCAGTCTTTGGAGAGTGTGTGTATCCATGAATTTTTCCATTTCTTTTAAATTTTCTAGTTTATTTGCACAGAGGTGTTTATAGGATTCTCTGATGGTTTTTTGTATTTCTCTGGGATCAGTGGTGATATCTCCTTTATCATTTTTTTATTGTGTCTATTTGATTCTTCCCTCTTCTTTATTAATCTAGCTAATGGTCTATTTTACTGATTTTTTTGAAAAACCAGCCCCTAGATTCATTAATTTTTTTTTGAAGGGCTTTTTGTGTCTCATCTCCTTTAGTTCTGCTCTGATCTTGGTTATTTCTCGTCTTCTGCTAGCTTCAGGGTTTGTTTGCTCTTGGTTCTCTAGTTCTTTCAGTTGTGATGTGAGATCTTTCTAGCTTATTGATGTGGGCATTTAGGGCTACAAACTTCCCTTTTAATACTGCTTTAGTTGCATCCCAGAGATTCTGGTATCTTGTCTCTTTGTTCTTACTGGTTTCAAATAACTTCTTGATTTCTGCCTTAATTTCATTATTTACCCAGGAGTCATTCAGGAGCAGGCTGTTCAATTTCCATGTAGTTGTGTGGTTTTAAATTATTTTCTTAATCTTGAGTTATAATTTGATAATGCTGTGGTCTGAGAGACTGTTATGATTTTAGCTCTTTTGCATTTGCTAAGGAGTGTTTTACTTTGAATTGTGTGATTGATTCTAGGGTAAGTGCTATGTGGCACCAAGAAGAAAGCATATTCTGCTGTTTTTGGTTGGAGAGTTCTGTAGACATCTGTCAGGTCCATTTGCTCCAGAGCTGAGTTCAAGTCCTGAATATCATTGCTAATTTTCTGTCTTGATGATCTAATATTGACAGTAGGGTGTTAAAGTCTCCCATTATTATTATTTGGGAGTCTAAGTTGTCTCTTCATAGGTCTCTAAGAACTTGTTTAATGAATCTGGGTGCTCCTGTACTGGGTGCATGTATATTTAGTTTAGCTCTTCTTGTTCACCTGACTCCTTTTTCATTATGTAATGCCCATCTTTGTCTTTTTTTATCTTTGCTGTTTTAAAATCTGTTTTGTCAGAAACTAGGATTGCAACCCCTGCTTTTTCCTCCATCCTTTTATTTTAAGCCTATGTGTGTCTTTGCACATGAGATGGGTCTCTTGAATACAGCATATCGATGGGTCATGACTCTTTATCCAGTATGCCATTCTCTGTCTTTTAATTGGGGGCATTTAGCTGATTTACATTTAAGGTTAATATTGTTATGTGCGAATTTGATCCATCGTCATCAAAGTGGCTGGTTGTTTTGCCCACTTGATGTAGTTGCTTCATAGTGTCATTGATCTTTGTACTTCAGTGTGTTTTTGCAGTGACTGGTAACACTTGTTCCTCCATATTTAATGCTTCCTTCACAAGCTCTTGTAAGGCCTGGTGGTGACCAAATCCCTCAGCATTTGCTTGTCTGAAAAGAATTTTATTTCTCCTTCACTTATGAGGCCTAGTTTGGCTGGATATGAAATTCTGGGTTGGAAATTATTTAAGAATATTGAATATTGGCTCCCAATCTCTTCTGGCTTGCTGGGTTTCTGCTGAGAGGTCTGCTGTTAGTCTGATGGGCTCCCCTTTGTAGGTGACCTGACTTTTATCTCTGTTTGCCCTTAACATTTTTTCCTTCATTTTGACCTTGGAGAATCTGATGATTATATGTTAGGGGTTGATCTTCTCATGGAGTATCTTACTGGGGTTCTCTGGATTTCCTGGATTTGAATATTGGCCTGTCTTGTTAGATTGGGGAAGTTCTCCTGAATGATATCCTAAAGTATGTTTTATAACTTTGCTGTATTTAGGTACCACATTTGGTCGTAGGTTTAGTCTTTCTCCATAATCCCATAATTCTCAGAGGTTTTGTTCATTCCTTTTTTTCTTCTAATCTTGCCTGCCTATCTTATTTCAGCCAAATAGTCTTCAGGCTCTAAAATTCTTTCCTCTTCTTGGTCTATTCAGTTTTTGATACTTGTGGTTGCATTGTAACATTCTTGTGTTGTGTTTTTCAGCATCATCAGGTCATTTATGTTCCCCTCTAAACTGGTTATTCTGGTTAACAGTTCCTATAATGTTTCATCATGGTTCTTAGCTTCTTTGCATTGGGTTAGGACATGTTCCTTTAGCTCAGCAAGTTTCATTATTATCCACCTTCTGAAGCCTGTTTCTGTCAATTCATCCATCTCAGCCTTCACCCAGCTCTGTGCCCTTGCGGAAGAGGTGTTGTAATAATTTGAAAGAGAAGAGACACTCTGGCTTTTTGTGTTTCCAGCAATTTTTCATTGACTCCATCTCATCTTTGTGAGTTTATCTAGCTTCAATCTTTGAGTCTGCTGAACTTTGGATGGGGTTTTTGTGGGAACTTTTTTGTTGATGCTCTTATTGTTGTTGCTTTGTTTGTTGGTTTGTTTTTCTTTTAACAATCGGGCCCCTCTTCCATAGGGTTGCTTAGGTTTGCTGGGGGTCCACTCCAGACCGTCTTTGGCTGGGTCCCTCCCATACGTCAAGGTGTCACCAGTGGAGGCTGCAGAACAATAAAGGTGGCTGCCTGCTCCTTCCCCTGGGATCTCTGTCCCTGTTGGTCACTGAACTGATACCAGCAGGAATGCTCCTGTATAAGGTGTGTGGTGACCCCTGTTGGGGTGGTCTCACACAGTCAGGAGGTACACGATCCAGGACCCACTTAATGAAACACTCTGACTAACCCTTGGCAGAGGGGGTGCATTGCACTGGGGGGAATCCCTCTCGTCCTGACTGCCCAGATTCCTCAGAGCCAGCAGAGGGAAAGACTAAGTCTGCTGATCCATGGAGACCACAGATGCCCCTCCCCCCAGGAGCTCAGTCCCAGGGAGATCAGTTCTGTCTACAAACCTCTGGCTGGAGTTGCTGAAATTCCTGGAGGAAGGCCCTGCCCAGTGAGGAGGGATGGTTCAGGGTCAGACCTAAAGAGGCAGTCCAGCCATGGTCTGCCACAGCCTCTGTGCTTCACTGTGGTGAATTCCTCCTGGGTCTAAACTGTTCATTTTCCCAGGCACCAGCAGGGAAGAAATGGCAAACTGGAGCTGCAATGATGGCTGCTGCCCCTCCCCGAGGGAGCTCATTCATCTTAGGCAGCAGGCAGCCAAAGTGTTGACGGCCATACCTTCCCCAAGGAACTTGGTAGTTTTTGGCAGTCCCCAGCCAAGTGGCCACTGACAATCTGCATAGCTCTGTGCTTGGGACCCAAGGCCCTGGTGGCATGGGCTCATGAGGTCGTGATCTCCTGATCCACAGGTTGCACAGATCCACGGAAAAGGTGTGGTTTCCTGGGCAGGGTAGCACAGTCACTCACTGCCTCTCTTGGTTGGGAGTGGGAGCTCGCCTTGTCCGGTGCAGCTCCCAAGTGAGCCATTGCTCCACCCTGCTTTTCCTCACTCTCTGTGGGTCATGCCAACCACCTCGTCAGTCCTAATGAGATAACCTGCATACCTAAGCTGCTGGTGCAGGATTCATTTGCCCGTTTTGTTCTTCTCCGTGGGAGCCTCTGACCACAGCTGTCTGTAGTTGACCTTCTTGTCCCCCCCTTCCAAATGTGGCTTTTTTACTTTGGTTTTCTGCTCCCCTTTTATTTTTGATACCTAAAACATTTTTCTTATTTTCCAATGATATCAGCTATGAATTTAAAAGGATACTATGTTAATCTTTGCTTAAACTCAACTTTCTACCTGCTTTATGCCTGCACCCAACCAGCAGAATAAGCAGTGAGTAAAACAGGGAACCGTGATAATTGACCTCACTACCCTGTCTGTTTCTTTACCCCTCTTTTGTAGCAGAACTCCTCAATGTTGAGGCTCCCTTCTCTGTGCGTTCACATGACAGTACACCCCAATTAGGCTTTTGTCCCTATTTGTCCATTTAACCTGCTGCCAATTTGTTGATCAGTTCTTGGTTCTCAGTATATTCACCTCACAGAAATTTTTGACACAATTTATCATTTTTTTTAACTGAACTACTTTATTCACTTATCTCTGGACCTCGTGCATGTCAGTTTTTGCTCTCTACTTCACTGACTCCTTTTTTCTGTTTCCTTTGCTAGGTCTGTCTCTCCTTCCTGCATGCTGCATTTAGGAATGCTCCAGGGCTTCTCCCAAGACTTTTCTTTTCATATGTACACTCACACTTTAGATTCAGTCTGTCACTGTCCAGTCAGAAGACAGAGACTTCTAGGGTTATTTGAAAGTGGGAATTTAATAAAAAGAATTGCTAACTAGTAAAAGGTGATTACCTACTGAAAAAGCCTTAGGGGTAGCCACCATAGAAAGCAGCTACCAACCCTAGTACTAAAGGAGAGTGAACAAACAAGTTAAAAGAGATTCATACCTGTTTGGAAATGGTGTGGCCGCCACCAGAACATTCAGTGAGCTTGTGGCAAAAAAGCTAGCCAGAGGGTGAAGCCCTCAGTGGAACAATGAGAGTAGTCACTTGATGAAGGCGAAGCTTGCCAGAGGCAGCAGGCCAGAGCTGAATGGTCAGAACCACCACTTGGTGAAGAGCTTAACCTAGGGCAAAAGTCATTGAACTGAGAGGACTACTGCCAGAGAATCTTACTGAAGTCTGCAAATTGCAGCTAAATCGTTAGGGTGATGGTGGAGAAACTTCCTGGAAGAGGCAGTTGGGGCTGCCACTGTGGTGTTAGGCCCCCTTTATGCCAGTGCCCTGGCTGTATAAAACAGCACACTGGAAGAAGGGAGTCACTTTTGGCCTTATAGTGTTTCTGCAGCTCCCTCTACTGGCAAAGTTTAGTGTCAGTCAGCTAGCAAAAAAAGTGTGAGGCCCAAGGAATGGTAGATATGGAACTGAGAGGCAAAAATTAATAACAAACACAATCTTTCCCTCTGGCTAATCAGCATCCACATGAACCTTTCTACAAACATTTGAACTTCAGTACAACCACAGAACTAACCTTATGTTTCTACCCAAAGAGATGCAGCTACCCTTGGTACAAGCGAAGTAGTCACCTCTAGAGAGAGAAGATATACAGTTCCAACAGTCATCATATGCATTACTGACTATATTAGTTATTCTCAAGTTTAATCAGTCTTACTGAATATTTACGTTAACACAAAATTGTTAAGTTAACCTCCAACAAACTCGTATAAAATATTGTAAAGGAGAGAAAAGTAAAATAGTTAATATGCACAAATAAAGATATACATGTAACAAACATTTATGCAAAGTTAGTATAGTCTTCATTTCTATTACTGGTCATAAGGCTGTAGTTGATATCTATAACTTCTTTCTTCCACTAACCATTTCATATTTTTCTTGCCCTTAGCCACAACCCCAGGTGATTGTGGTGATGTTTGTGGTGGGGTGACTCAAACCTTCAGAAGCATCTGAAGAAATCCCCTTTTTTCCCTGGTTGCTGTCATTTTCCATTAAGCTTTACCATTGGTCATGGAGGGCCTAAGAGGTGTCCCAGCAAATTCCTATGTTTCAGACAGCCTCTTTGCTTTCATTATGTAGCAGCAACTCAATTCCCCTATGTAATTAGGATCAATCACACCAGCCAGAAGAGTAATACCTTAATTCTTTTTCTGTTGGCTTGGTGACATAAGGAGCCCCACCATGGCTAGGTAGCAGTCTCATCTTCCAGTGTAGTGGAACTATTGTTATATCCCCTAGTAGAAGCATTCCCCCTGTTCTTGGAAGCTAAGGCTCTGAATCAACAGGGTTCAGAGTTACCAGGATGCAAAACAAAATTGTGCTAATTGATTATTAGATATAATAGAAGAGCCATTCTCAATTTCATCTTTTGATTTCCAGACCCCTGATTTCTGGCTATGAGGTAGACAGCACTGTATAATGGTTTATGATTCAGAGCTTATACTGCATCCTATAAAACAGATACCCAGTCTTTTGAGGTGTTGTTCCTCAAATGGTGCCACATATAAGTCTTCAGTTAGGAAATGAGGGTATGTGATAGAACCAGTTAATTCCAAGAGTATGAGCCTAATGCTACACGTTCTTTGCTATGAAATAATTCCTTTGTCAGAAGTGTGAATTCTGTGATGGTAGTTAAGGCATCCTGTGTGTCCACGGATGGTGATGCTAGTAGAAACATTATGATCAGGGAAAGCAAATCCAGAATTCATGTCTATTCTACTGAGTGTAAATCTTTGCCGCCTCCATAGCAGAAGAGGTCCAGTGTAACTAGCATGCCATTAAGTAGCTGGCTTGTCTTCCTGGGGGAATGGTGCCCTATCAGAGGTTCCATTGATCTTTTCTGTTAGTAGATTAGACACTCAGCAGTAGTGATAGCAAGATCAACCTTGCCAAGAAGTCCACATTTTTTAGCCCAGTCATAGACTCTGCCCTTGCCACCACTGTGAGCCCACTGGGCAAGTGCTAGGTAGCTAGGAAAAGAGGCTGACTGATATCCTCAGAGAGTATCATTTTTTTTCCATCTGATTATTGAGAGCCTCCTCTGTATTGGATACTTTGATGAGTATTTTCTAGAACACAGATCTTCATGGCCTGTCCCAAGAATTTCATCCACACATCTATTTTCTGTATTTCCTTGCCTCTAATATTTTATTCCTGTTTCTTCCAAGTCCCTATCATTCATCCAAATTGTTAGCAATTACTAATGAACCAGTGTAAATCTGCACATGCGGTCATCTCTCACTTCAAAGTGGAAAACCAAGGAGACTTCTTGAAGTGCTGCCCATTGGGAGATTTTACCTTCACTGCTATTTTTGGGGGGTCACTTCTGAGTGGGGCTGTAATGCTTTCAAATAGGTACCAACATATCAATAGAAATTTAAGTCTGACTCAGGAGATCAAAACCATCCTGGCTAACACAGTGCAACCCCATCTCAAAAATACAAAAAAAAAAAAAAATTAGCTGGGTGTGGTGGCATGTGCCTGTAATCTCAGCTACTCAGGAGGCTGAGGCAGGAGAATCACTTAAACCCAGGAGGCGGAGGTTGCAGGGTGCCGAGATTGCAGCACTGCACCCCAACCTGGGCGACAGAGTGAGACTTTGTCTCAAAAAACAAACAAAATAAAAACAAAAACAAACAAAAGAAACTTAAGTCTGACTCAGAATTTTTTCTTCCTCAGTGAACTGATCATAAGAAACACCGATGAGGCCGTAAAGACAGAGTGGGAAGAGGCATTGCAGCAGAAATTTTTGAAGAATTTTGAGGCACCTGTTCATGTAAATTACTTGTAATTTCCAGACCTTTTAAACTTGATCTTTTCTACTTGATATATCGCTGCTGTGCATACCCAATCTCTGGCTTGGTTGGTCATGTAACTTCCAGTTCGTGATAGGAAGCTCAGGACACGTAGTTACCTGCTATCCTGTAGTTAGGCATTTGCTCTCTAATAAGGTCTGGCAGCAAGCAAGAAGCTGCATCTCAAAAGGAAAATAATTATCCATAAAAGGAGGACATAGATTTGCTCTCAAGTCGTACAGTTCTGCAGTATGATTCTCCTTTGGTAGCCTCCAGAGGATCTATAGAGCATTTCTATTTACCATAGACACTTCGAGTATGATTAGATCTACTGGATCATAGGCTCAAGAGGAAGACTAGCTTGTCTTCTTTTTCTCCGGTCTTCACTGGAAGCTGGAAGCCTTGTAAGCGACTTGGTAAATGGGTGGAAACAGCCACTCAGTGTGGTATATGTTGCTTTCAGAAGACCTACCAAATGTTTTGCTCATTTTGTTCACAGCAGGCAGTGGCAGTTAGAGTGACTTGTCTTTCACCTTGTAGAGAATATCTTGACATACATCAGATCACTGGACACCCAGAAGCTTCACTGAGGTTGTAGATCCCTGAATTTTTGTCAGGGATTATCTGCCACTCTCTTGATTTACGTATCTTACTAAGGTTTCTAAAGTTTCTTCTTGCTGCCTGTTCTCCAGATCCACTCAACTTATATAATGTCATCAATGTTGTGGGCCATGTAAATGGTTTGTGGAATGTCAAGGATATCTGTGGATGGTATTATGGCAGAGAACAGAGAATTGAAAATAGTCCCGAGGCAAGGCTTTGAAGGTGTACTCAGGTATAAGCCAGGTGAAGACAAATAGTGTCTACTGATCCTTACAAATTAACATGGAGAGAAAAACATTAAACAGGGCAGTAGCTGCATAACAAATGCTAGGGGCTGTATTGATTTGTTCCAGGACAGATACTACATTTGGAAGAGCGGCTTTCAGTTGGAGCCACCATCTGATTAAATTTATTATCCACAGTTATTATCTCAAATTAGTCTAAATTCAGCATAGACCCAACAGGCAAGTTTACGTGGCAATGTGGTAGGTTTGGACACCTGCGTATTTCAAGTCCGTGCTGGTATTATTGATTTTTGCAATTCTCAGGCTTGAGGTTTTGTTTCTGGTTTTTTGCCTTGGAAGGGAGGATAATTTCTAGGGGTTTTCACTTAGTTCTTATTATAATGACTCTTACCCCATGGATAATAGAGCCAGTGTGGAGGAGTCTACCAGTTGCCACATAGGTCTATTTTAATTCAGGAATTGGATGGGTTCCACAGACCATTTTGGCCTACTGTGATTGAAACTTGGCTTAAGATTCCATCTGTCACAGGATCACCGTAAGCTCCCACTTTGACTGGTATACAGCAGCAGCATTTTATGTTCCCAAGAATTATCAATTTAGAGCCTATGTCTAGTGTCTAGTAATCCCTGAAAATGTGAGCATTTCAATTTCCCCAGTTCACCATTATCCTATAATAAGTGGCCACAGAGTCCTCAAAGAAAGATATTATTATAGACTTGTGGTAGTGCTACTTGGTCCTTCCCCATTGTCTGGCCTTTTCTTCAATCAAGGAGCTCCAAGTATATGAATTGGCTTAGGTGTGAAAACTGACTGAAAATCCGTGATTCTCCATTATGGTGATTTAATTTGACTCAGGTTTCTAGTCACCAGGTATGGAGGTTTCTCTATTAAGTAAATCAAACATTCATCTAGTAACCTACCCATCCACTTCATTCCTAAATAAACGTGATTCATTAGCCACCAACAGAAGTCTCCACAGGCTAAAACATTCTGATTATCACTACATTCCTCCTGTCCTTTTCTGTGAAAGCATCTACCTTTACAAAATCAGGAGGTGGGCTGGTTAAGTGCTACCACTTGGCCTCTGCTTCTCCATGATTATCTCGGTTAAATCAGGGAGGCTATGACAATGACAACGTCTCCTGTGGCAGGGGTGTCCAGTCTTTTGGCTTCCCTGGGCCACGTTGGAAGAAGAATTGTCTTGGACCACATGTAAAATAACACCAACGATAGCTGATGAGTTAAAAAAAAAATCGCAAAACAAAATCTCATGATGTTTTAAGAAAGTTTACAAATTTGTGTTGGGTCATACTCAAAGCCATCCTGGCTTGCGTGCCACCCACAGGTCACAGGTTGGACAAACTTGTACTTTGGTCATTTATGTATGAGAACAGTCACAGAGCTTTTTGAGAGGCAGATGCTGCCCTTAATATATTTTCCAGTGTATTAGTGAACGGATTATTTTCTAGACTTTCTTGGGGGATGTAGTTGGTAGACTGGTGTGCAAGCTGCATATGAAAAATCTATTCAAGGCTGGGCACAGTGGCTCACGCCTATAATCCCAGCACTTTTGGAGGCCGAGGCAAGCAGATCACCTGAGGTCAGGGGTTCAAGACCAGCCTGGGCAACATGGAGAAACCCCATCTCTACTAAACAGACAGAATTAGCCAGGTGTAGTGGCACATGCCCGTAATCCCAGCTACTTGGGAGGCTGAGGCAGGAGAATCGCTTGAACACAGAAAGTATAGGTTGTGGTGAGCCAAGATCTCACCATTGCACTCCAGCCTGGACAACAAGAATAAAACTTCATTTCCAAAAAGAAAAAGAAAAATCTTTTTTTTGACTAGAAAAATCTATTCAAACATTCTTACCTCCTTAAGCTTTTAGATTCATTCCTCTCCATCAGGTGTCAGCCCATGGGTCAAAGCCAGCCCACCTCCTGATTTTGTAAATAAAGTTTTATGGAATCACAACCATGCCCATTCATTTATGTATCATCTAGGGCTGCTTTCACACTATAATAGCAGAGCTGAGTATTTGCAACAGAAACCACACTGTCCACAAAGCCTAAAAATCTTTCCTATCTGGCACATTGAAGGAAAAAATGTGTTGACCCCTGCTTTATACTACGG
>NW_016107349.1:8442418-8464387 GCF_001604975.1 Cebus imitator | reverse complement strand
TTAGTAGAGACAGGGTTTCACCGTGTTGACCAGGATGGTCTCGATCTCTTGACCTCGTGATCCACCCGCCTCGGCCTCCCAAAGTGCTGGGATTACAGGCGTGAGCCACCGCGCCCGGCTGGTAAGAATGTTTTAATAGATTTTTCAACTTTAATGCAACTCAGAAGTAGCAACTGCAGAAAGCATCTCCTACCCATAAGACTAATGAAGAATGAACCTTGTGAATGGGAAGGATGGACCTTCCTCTCCACCCTAGGATGAGATTCAAATCTCTTTGTAGAATATCTGGGTGCCACAGAAAAGCACAACCTGCCAATGGTAAAGAAATGTGCCAGAGGACCTGGGCCAAAGCTGATCTAGGAAATCTGCTGTGGTTGCAGAGACCCTCCCTCCCAGACTCCCTGCTCCCAACCCCTCACCCTCACACCATCCATTGACCTTCTGGCTCCAGCACATGGTAAGAAGGAAGAAGTCTTTTCCTTATGCATTGGCCTTGCAGTGTGCCCCTCCAGTACTGTATATCTACTGGCAAAAATCAAGTCAGCTAGCAAGGGAAAAACATATCTACAGGATTCAGCTTCAGTTTCACATAGCAAGAAAAAGAAGGCTGGATTTGGAGCTGAGAGGAAATCAATTAATAACAAACCCTTAACCAGTTTACGGTTGTAACTACTATCTGTGTGCTACTATGTCCCTTATTATATCCCATCTGTTCTTCTCCCTTGAGCTCCTGGAAAGGATTAATGTACTAAATTGTCTCCTTCATGTCTTCACTTGAACTTCTGATAGGCATCTTTAACTTAATTTGTACAGAACTAAGCACTGGTTCCTCCTTTAGTTTATCCCATCTCAGTAAATGGCATCACCACTCAAGCAAAAACATGCCCTTGACCTACCTTTCACTCCATCTCTAGTTGGTCAAGTCCTGCCAGCTCTGCCTTTGAAATATATCCAAATCTTTCATCTTCTCATCACCTCCACAGCTGCCACCCTGCTCCAGGTCATCATCATCATCTCTTGACTCTCAAATCTGAGAAATCACATTTTAGATTTCTTCATTTCCAATGTATGCTTGATAATTAAATGATTACTTGTTCTTAATTTATTCTATAACTTTTCATTCTGTGTATACCCTGTCCTTTCCTCATCAGATTTCATACAAGATACCAAAATCCTTAGGGCTTTTGAATATGCCTGCTGCAACTCTTGCTGTTAGGGTAAGCCCATTTTTTTGTGTTTACCAATGCAGCACTAACCCTTACTTTTACAAATTAATGTTAACATCATTAATGACATTAATGAATATCATTCATTCTATCATTAATAAAATTAATATTTCATATGTGGTTTTGAAACTTATATAGACAGATCTTCCTACCTTAAACTAATAACAGCCTATTATCAGATTTTAAAAAATATTTTATAGGCCGGGCACAGAGGCTCACGCCTGTAATCCCAGCACTTTGGGAGGCCGAGGCAGGTGGATCACCTGAGGTCAGGAGTTTGGGACCAGACTGACCAACATGGTGAAACCCCGTCTCTACTAAAAGTACAAAAGTAGCCAGGCCTGGTGACACATGCCTGAAATCCCAGCTACTTGGGAGGCTGAGCCAGGAGAACTGCTTGAATTTGGGATACGAGAGTTGCAGTGAATTGAGATTGTACCTTTGTGCTCCAGCCTGGGCAATAATAGTGAAACTCCATCTCAAAAAAAAATTATGAAGATGACTTATTTCTTAAATCTCTGTTTTGTTACAAAGAAGCGACAAAGGTAAAACCTACTCTGCAAAAGAAAAAAAAAAAAAACTTCCACATATGTCATTGGCTTTTTATGTTAATTTAAATCTCTCATTCTTTTTCATCAACTTAATTTCTTTTAAGGTAAATATTAGAATTCCATAACATTGACTTCTACAGAAAACTTTATCTGTATCTCTTGACCCCTTTTTAATATTGATTTGAGGCCATTATAAAGAGGCAATCTTTTTGAAGTTAAAGATTCTTTTAGCAAATTCTTTTTTTTTGAGATGGAGTCTCACTCTGTTGCCAGGCTGGAGTGCAGTGGTTCAATCTCTGCTCACTGCAACCTCCGCCTCCCAGATTCAGGAGATTCTCCTGCCTTGGCCTCCGGAGTAGCTGGGACCACAGTCATGTGCCATGATGCCTAGCTAATTTTTATATTTTTAGTAGAAATGGGGTTTCACCATGTTGGCCAGGATGGTCTCAATCTCCTGACCTCATGATCCACCTGTCTCGGCCTCCCAAAGTGCTGGATTACAGGCTTGAGCCACTGCACCTGGCCCTAAAATACCTTTTTTTTTTTTTTTTTTGAGACAAGGTCTCACTCTGTAACCCAGGCTGGAGTGCAGTGGTGCAATCATAGCTCACTGCAGCCTCAACCTCCTGGGGTCAAACAGTCCTCCCACTTAAGCCTCCTAAGTGAGACTACAAGTGTGTGCCACCATGCCTGGCTATTTGTTTGTTTATTTACTTACTTACTTGCCTTCCCTTCCCTCTTCCCTCTTGTCCCTTTCCCTTTGCCCCTTGCCCCTTCCCCCATCCTGCCTACTGGTAGAGATGGGGTCTTAAACTCCTGGGATTATAGGCATGAGCCACCACACATGGCCCATACTATTTTTAAGTAAGGGAAAATTGCCTAATATGCTCTTTCTCTTTCAGGTGGGAGGTGTTGCTGTTTTTCTCCTGATGGTAAAGCTTTAGCTGTAGGTCTTAACGATGGAAGCTTTTTAATGGCAAATGCAGATACTCTAGAGGATCTTGTGTCTTTTCATCACAGAAAAGATATGATTTCAGATATTCGATTTTCACCTGGTAAGATCTGTTGAAATTGTATTTGAGCATTAACTTGGGTCTGGCAGTGTGTAAATGTATCAGTGTATAATTTTTATTAACTGTTATTTTATTTCAGAACTTAACTTTTTTTACTAGAAAAGGCAGTGGTTAAAAGCCCTGTTATTAGATTAGTGCAAATATCTGTCTTAGTGTCAATTCTGTTACTAAATTTTTTGTGTGACGGGAGCCAGGATGCTTCTCTGAGCTTTTGTTTCCTCATTTGTGACATAAAAGGGGTTGGACAACTATTTTTGTTATATTATTCTTAATGCTTTTGAAATTGCACTCATTTTACTCTATCAGTTTTCATGTATTCATTATCTACTACAAACCTACTGTAATGTAGCAATTACTAATGTTAAGGCAGAATTTACTTGTGTTGGTTTAGTTACATGTTTTCTAAATTTAGAGGGAGTATTTTTGTTTAATACAAAGTATCAAAACTACATCATGTATAGTTTTTGACATTTGCTTGCCACTGAACTAATTTGTTACACTAAAAAATTATTTTATTAATTATACTTGAAAATATTATCATTTGTCACTTGACTTATCTGTCTTGTTATAATTTATGAAATAACTAAGATTTCTCCATAAAGAAAAGGAAAATTAACTCGAGTTGCAGAGTGTAAAAAAATATTTCTAAAGATAGAAAATGTCAAGCAAATATGTTTCTGTTATAGGTTCTGGGAAATATCTAGCTGTAGCATCCCATGACAGCTTTATAGATATATACAATGTAATGAGTAGTAAACGAGTGGGAATATGCAAAGGAGCTACCAGTTACATAACTCATATTGATTGGGATATTAGAGGTAAGACTTTAATATTTGATAAAAGTTTCATTTGATTTAGGATACCTATTTTAGAGAAGCAGAAAAGTGATTCAACAGATGAGTTCAAAAGCATTGGGAAAACAACCATTATTCTCAAAATTGTTTTTTACTGTTTTACATCTGAAGATGAACACTATAGAGTTGAGACTTTTTCTTTTTTCTTTTCTTTTTTTTTTGAGACAGGTCTCACTCTATCACACAGGCTGGAGTGCTATGGTGCAATCACAGCTCACTACAGCCTTGACCTCCCGGGCTTAAGTGATCCTCCCAACTCAGCCTCCTGAGTAGCTGGGCCTATAGGCACATACCACCGTGCCCAGCTCATTTTTAAATTTTTTGTAGAGACAACGTCTCACTATATTGCCCATAACTCCTGGACTAAAGCAGTCTTTCCACCTTGGCATCCCAAAGTGCTGGGATTCTATGTGTGAGCCACTGCACCCAGCCTACACTTTTCAATACTTCATCTAATATTCAAATAATAGTACAGTAAGTGATTAGTTGTTTAATTTGTAATTTAAATATTATGCAAAAAATTGTTGTATAGATGTCTTGATCTTTATCATATAAATTTGATATAAATAGAATAATAGAAATATTGGCCAGGTATGCCAGCTCACGCCTGCAATTCCAGTGCTTTGGGAGGCCAAAGTTGGAGGATTACTTGAGCCCAGGAAGTTGAGACCAGCCTGGACAATAGAGTGAGACCCCATTCCTAAAAAAATGAAATAAATTTTAAAAAGAAATGTTAATGAGGACTTTAAAGTCATTTTTCTCATTGTTATGAAATACATTATTTAATAATAGTCATAATCATGTAACATAAAGAACTTAATGAGCATCTTTGTATCTTTGCAGAATGCATGGCATATGACTGTGTTTAATATGTTTGATAAATGTTAAACATTTTAAATGCTCTCTTTTTAAGGATTTTATTGTTTCATGTATTCACCTATATAAATTGAGTATCATAAAGTTTTTCTAAATATTGTCAAACAGATATTTACACTTTAAAAAAATTCCAGCATTTGTTTCTAGGAGTTTTTTACATATGCATCACCAAAGAAATCATTTTATGTATATGTATATGTATATATATATTATATATACAAAATATCAAACCATTTATGAATTTAATTAATTATATGGAATTTTTAAAAATAAAATGTTCTTACTATATGTTGACTGCAGCAGAAAATGTTTTTTATATTTAAGCTGAATTTTTCTCAAAACTTAAACATCATACTGATGATATATGTATATATTTTTTATATATGTAAATATTTTTTAAAATTTTTTTTAAGGAAAGCTTTTACAGGTCAACACTGGTGCTAAAGAACAATTATTCTTTGAAGCTCCCAGAGGGAAAAAACAAACCATCCCCAGCATGGAGGTAGGAAAATAGTGGTGCTTGTAGTGTTGTTTATGTGAATAACAGTGGCTGGAAAACTGATACCTACTTTCTGTTATTTAGTTACAGGTGAACTCTGTTCTCAAATTATTAAAATAATGAATATTCTTGAGTGAGTTTATTTTATTGAGTCAGAATAGATAGGTAAAGGAAAAAATACTGTATTAATAAAAGGAGTCAGTGGGCATGGTGGCTCACGCCTGTCATCCCAGCACTTTGGAAGCTAAGGCAGGCAGATCGCTTGTGCTTAGGAGTTCCAGACCAGCCCAGGCACATGGTGAAACCCCATCTCTACAGAAAAATAGAACAGATTAGCCAGGTATGGTGGCATGTGCCTGTAGTCCCAGTTACTTGGGAGGCTGAGGTGGTAGGATTGCTTGAGCCTGGGAGGTGGAGGCTGCAGTGAGCCATGTGCATGCCACTATACTCCAGCCTGGGTGACAAAGTGAGATCCTGTATTTAAAAAAAAGAAAAAAGAATAAATCACATGTATGGCTAGCTTTGCTCCAATTGCTTTCCTCAAAAGACAAGAAGCATGAAATAGCAAATAGGAGACGTGCCATCTATAGAATACTGCATATCTGCCTCATCCTTAGGACTCCATATGCCTAACATATTTGTTGGCAGATTACTGTTTTAAAAAACAAACAAAAAAGAAAAATTGTGTTGCATTTGTGCCTACCAATATTAGCCTTTTTTATTAACTTGGCCTAGGAAGAGAGGCTCAACAGATTTAACATGGAAATGGTTTAGCCGGGCGCGGTGGCTCAAGCCTGTAATCCCAGCACTTTGGGAGGCCGAGGCGGGTGGATCACGAGGTCAAGAGATCGAGACCATCCTGGTCAACATGGTGAAACCCTGTCTCTACTAAAACTACAAAAAAATTAGCTGGGCATGGTGGCGCGTGCCTGTAGTCCCAGCTACTCAGGAGGCTGAGGCAGGAGAATTGCCTGAACCCAGGAGGCGGAGGTTGCGGTGAGCTGAGATCGCGCCATTGCACTCCAGCCTGGGTAACAAGAGCGAAACTCCGTCTCAAAAAAAAAAAAAAAAGGAAATGGTTTAATGAAGAGAGAGATCACAAGTAAAAGTTCTAAATTTCTAGTAAGGGTTAGTTGGAAAACATGCTTATAATGCATTATTAGAAATTTAAACTTGAACTATAAGAATCTTTATTGATTATCCTAAAGCCAGAAAGAATTTTATTTATTATTGCTATATGCTTAGCACCTAGGACACACGGTGGATATATAATTATATTCTGAATAATGCTATGTTAAAATTTTTCTACAGCAACTAGTAGGCTCTGGGGAGCTACATAACCAAGACAACTAATAATTTAACCATTTTTTCATTAAAACGTTAATTTTACTTATGACACACATAATTACAAAGAAAAATGTTAACATTTTGGTGGTTAATATTTTAGGTTTGGATGATCTAAAGGTACAGCAATGTTTTTCCTTTCTAGGTAGAAAAAATTGCTTGGGCATCATGGACAAGTGTACTTGGTTTATGCTGTGAAGGAATTTGGCCAGTAATTGGCGAAGTTACAGATGTAACTGCTTCTTGCCTCACCAGTGACAAAATGGTTCTAGCTACTGGGGATGATTTGGGATTTGTGAAGTTATTTAGATATCCTACTAAAGTATGTGTTTTTCTTTAACTTTCCTAATGATCATACATTATGAAATTGTTAAGGTAATGTCTTGTCATAGCACTTCATTATTATGAATTGTACATATGTAAAATGTAATGTAATATGAAAGGTTCAGAATTATGTTTCATATCTATAGCTTTTAAGTATTATAATTTATGATCTCATACCTTAAGTTATATATCATATCCTATAGTGTTTTTCAATATTGACTAATATAAATAACCTTTTAAAAGAAGCATCTTGGCTGGGCACAGTGGCTCATGCCTATAATCCCAGTACAGTAATTTGGGAGTCCGAGGTGGGAGGATCGCTTGAGGCCAGGCATTCCAGACCAGCCTGGGCAGCATAGTGAGACCTCCTCTCTACAAAACATAGAAAAAATTACCCAGGAATTGTGGTACATGTCTGCAGTCCTAGCTACTGAAGAGGCTGAAGTGGGAGGATTGCTTGAGCCCAGGAGTTGGAGGCTACAGTGAGCTGTGTAGGATCATGTTGTTGCACTCCAGCCTGAGTGGCAGAGCAAAACCCTATGTCCAAAAAAAAAAATAAAAAAGAGAGAGAGAGTCATTCCTGCTGGGTGCAGTGGCTCACGTCCGTGATCCCAGCACTTTGAGAGGCCAAGGCAGGTGGTTCACCTGAGGTCAGGAGTTTGAAACCAGCCTTGTCAACATGGTGAAACCTCATCTCTATTAAAAACACAAAAAAATTAGCTGGGCATGGTGGCGGTTGCCTGTAGTCCCAGCTACTCTGGAGGCTAAGGCAGAGAATCACTTGAACCGGGAAGTGGAGGTTGCAGCGAGCCAAGATTGCACCACTGCACTCCAGTCAAAAAGGGTGGTCAGCCAGGCGTGGTGGCTCATACCTGTCATCCCAGCACTTTGGGAGGCTGAGGTGGGCGGATCACTTGGTCTTGGTCGTGAGATCGAGAACATCCTGGCTAACACGGTGAAACCCCATCTCTATTAAAAATACAAAAAATTAACCAGACATGGTGGCATGTGCCTGTAGTCCTAGCTGCTCAGGAGGCTGAGGTAGGAGAATTGCTTGAACCCAGGAGTTGGATGTTGTAGTGAGCCGAGATTGTGCCACTGCACTCCAGCCTGGCGACAGAGTGAGGCTCAGTCTCAAAAAAAAAAAAAAAAACAGTCGTCATTCCTAGGGAATTCACAAATTTTGCTATCACTGTTTAAGACATCTCTCATTTTTACACTTTGAAAAGATGTTAACAAAACCTGCTTATGGTGCTTTGATCTGAAATTTATGTAACTTGGTAATGCTAGATTTTAAAGTTGCCAGTATTTATAACTTAAATTTCTATTGATATTTAAAAGGAAAATACGTTCCTATGTGTATTGCTTACAAACAAAAGCACTAATGAATTAAGATGAAAGATACTTACTTGGGTATATACATACATGTCTACCAAAGCAATTGATAATTACTTTTGGTTAATATATTTATGCTGTACATAAGCATGTGTATCCTTTCTCAATTATTGCATCTATTTCCAACAGTAATACATCTGCATAACCCTTGTCTTTAATATATATATACTGCTCCATATACATTGTAATTAATTATTACTTTGAACATTTAAGGCATTTAATTTTTTTCACTGCTATAAGTAAATACTATGATAAGTATTTTTTTTTTGTACACATAGCATTTCATTAGCATAGATCCCTAAAAGGGAGATGGGTGAGTCAAACACAAGAACATTTTTATGCTTTCAATGCAGAATACCAAGTTGGTTTTTTAAAGGGTTTTACCTGGGGTACTAGCATTTTGTGGAACTACTGGTTTTATATCTTGTCCTTAACAGGTTTAGGAATTGGTATCTTTTATTCTACTTAGTTTCAGTATTTTCTAATTTTTTTTAACACATTGCACTTGAAATGATTAATTTCTAATTATTAAAATCAAAATCATAATGGAATTAGTTAAATAATGAAATTTCTCAGAAAGATTGTTTGAATTTTTTTCCTCCTTAGGGAAAATTTGGAAAGTTTAAGAGGTATGTGGCCCATAGTGCACATGTCACAAATGTTCGCTGGACTTATGATGACAGCATGTTGGTTACCCTAGGAGGTACAGATATGTCTTTAATGGTGTGGACAAATGAGATGGAAGCCTATCGGGAAAAAAGGCCTTGTGATAGTGAAGAATCCGACATTGATTCTGAAGAAGATGGGGGTATGTTATTTTATAATACTTTAACAAAAATATAGGAAAAATTTAGCACAACTTACTTAAGCTGTAGAAGTTAAATCAAGTAATAATAATGTTTGAGTAATTGCAGTGTTACTGTTTTTAGTCTGTTTAACATCAAAATCAGTTTTGTGACTCAAGAACAACAGGTTGGCATGTATTTATGACATAGATACTATTTATCTACAAACAAAGACTATCTTAATTTTAAATAAATACTGTTAAAGTAAATATTATATTATTACACATCATATTTTAAAATTTTGATTTTCTTTAATACCAGTTCATTATAGAAAATACATTTTGCCATAAAAATTAAACACAGCCTCCATAATTTGACCTCACAGGTAACACCTTTTTTAACATTTGGAGTGTATCCTAAAATGTATGTAGCTAATATTTTTTAAGAAAAGTGTGATTGTATTGAACTTACTTTTTTTTTTGACTTTTTTTTTTTAGCTGCTCCTTCCTGTTGATTTTCATGAACTTACTTTTTAACCTGCTATTATTACTTAGTAATACTTTGAAAACATGATTACATATAAATATTCTACATCTTTTTTCTGATTGCATATTACTTCATAATTTGCTTATAACTAATTTGTTTCATATTGTTGAGCATCTTTGTATCCAATTTATAAGATCATAATTGATCTCAGTTACTGCTTAAGAATAACGCGTGTATTTTAATGGTAGGCTATGACAGTGATGTTACAAGGGAGAATGATATCAGTTACACCATCAGAGCCTTATCAACAAATATTCGCCCGATGTTTGGAATCAAGCCTCATTTACAACAAAAAGAACCCTCAGTTGATGAGAGGTAAGAATTTAGTTTAATATTATATGAAGAAAGAGATATTGGTGTTAAAAATTGAATTTATTGTTCAAATGACTTTTTTACACAAACGAAGTAACAGTAATACTCTTGCTTTATACAATTCACAGTACCTCTTAGAAATTATGTTTGTCTTTAAATACCTTTTGATGTCAGCCTGGGTGACATAGTGAGACCTTGTCTCTATGGAAATGTAAAAATAATCCAGGTGTAGTAGTGTGTGCTTTTAGTCCCAGCCACTTGAAAAGCTGAGGCAGGAGCACTGCTTGAGTCCAGGAAGGTGAGGTTACAATGAGTTATGATAGCACCACTGCATTCCCATCTGGGCGTCAGATTGAGGCCCTGTCTCAAAAAAGATTCTGTTGGTGGTAACACCATCTGTTAACACTAGTGGTATAGGGAATTATGTATATATATATAAAGTTGGTATGATTAATCTTATTTGCTAACTTTTATAAATGTAGGTAATGGGCTTGGAGGAGATAATAAAAATTGAATCCAATACCAAGTACTTTTAAAGAAGTATGTGAGCAGAATTGTGATTCAATTTTGAAAAGGCATGCCTATTTGTGTGCCTTTATTCAAGCATAGCCAATCCTCTTTTCAAAAATTTTTCAAAAAGGCAGGTCGTCTTTAATGGGAATTATTGGTCTTAGTCTAGAATCAGCAAATAAAAAAAATAAGGACATATGCAAGTCGATTTTATGAGGAGAGACCACTTTTTTTTTTTTTTTTTTTTTTTTTGAGGCAGAGTTTTGCCCTTGTTGCCCAGGCTGGAGTGCAATGGCGCAGTCTTGGCTCACTGCAACTTCTGCCTCCTGGGTTCAAGTGATTCTCCTGCCTCAACCTCCCGAGTAGCTGGTATTAAAGGTGTGTGACACCATGCCCAGCTAATGTTTGTATTTTTAGTAGAGACGGAGTTTCACCACATTGGTCAGACTGGTCTTGAACTCCTTACCTTAGCTGATCCACTTTGGCCTCCCAAAGTGCTGGGATTACAGGCGTGAGCAACCACACCTGGCCAAGATAACTTTTTTAAAAATTATACTTTAGGTTCTGGGACACATGTACAGAATGTTTAGGTTTGTTACATAGGTATACACGTGCCACGGTGGTTTGCTGCACCCATCAACCTGTCATCTACATTAGGTGTTTCTCCTAATGCTATCCCTCCCAAGTCCCCCATCCCCCAACATGCCCTGGTATGTGATGTTCCCCTCCCTGTGTCCATGTGTTCTCCTTGTTCAGCTCCCACTTATGAGCGAGAACATGCAGTGTTTAGTTTTCTGTTCCTGTGTTAGTTTGCTGAGAATGATGGTTTTCAGCTTCATCCATGTCCCTGGAAAAGACATGAACTCATCCTTTTTTATGGCTGCATAGTATTCTGTGGTGTATATGTGCCACATTTTCTTTATCCAGTCTATCATTGATGGGCATTTAGGTTGGTTCCAAGTCTTTGCTATTGTGAACAGTGCCACAATAAACATGTGTGCATGTATCTTTATAGTAGAATGATTTATAATCCTTTGGGTATATACCCAGTAATGGGATTGCTGGCGCAAATGGTATTTCTAATTTTAGATTCTTGAGGAATTACCACACTGTATTCCACAATGGTTGAACTAATTTACACTCCCACCAACAATGTAAAAGTGTTCCTGTTTCCCCACATCCTCTCTAGTATCTGTTGTTTCTTGACGTTTTAATGATCACCATTCTAATAGGCATGAGACGGTATCTCATTTTGTTTTTGATTTGCATTTCTCTAATGACCAGCGATGATGAGCTTTTTTTCATTTGTTTCTTGACCACATAAATGTCTACTTTTGAGAAGTGTCTGTATCCTTCACCCACTTTCTGATGAGGTTGTTTGGTTTTTTCTTGTAAATTTGTTTGAGTTCTTTGTATATTCTGGATATTGGCCCTTTGTCAGATAGATGGATTGCAAAATTTTTCTCCCGTTCTGTAGGTTGCCTGTTCACTCCGATGGTAGTTCTTTTGCTGTGTAGAAGGTCTTTAGTTTAAATAGATCTCATTTGTCAATTTTGGCTTTTGTTGCAATTGCTTTTGATGTTTTACTCATGAAGTCTTTGCCCATGCCTATGTCCTCAATAGTATTGCCTAGGTTTTCTTCTAGAGTTTATGGTTTTAGGTCTTACGTTTAAGTCTTTAATTCATCTTGAGTTAATTTTTGTATAAGGAAGAGGTCCAGTTTCAGTATTCTGCATATGGCTAGCCAGTTTTCCCAACATCATTTATTAAATAGGGATAATGAAATTTGATTGTTTGTTTTTGTCAGGTTTGTCAAAGATCAGATGGTTGTAGATGTGTGTCATTATTTCTGAGGCCTCTGTTCTGTTCCATTGATCTATATATCTGTTTTGGTACCAGTACCATGCTGCTTTGGTTACTGTAGCCTTGTAGTATGGTTCGAAGTCAGGTAGTGTGATGCCTCCAGCTTTGTTATTTTTGCTTAGTATTGTCTTGGCTATACAGGCCTTTTTTTTTTTTTTTTTGATTCCATATGAAATTTAAAGTCATTTTCTTCTAATTGTGTGAAGAAAGTCAATGGCGGCTTGATGGGGATAGCATTGAATCTACTTTAAACCAACAAAGATCAAAAAAAGACAAAGAAGGGCATTGCATAATGGTAAAGGGATCAGTGCGACAAGAAGTGCTAATCCTAAATATATATGCACCCAATACAGGAGCATCCAGATTCATAAGGCAAGTTATTAGAGACCTACAAAAAGACCTAGACTCCCACACAATAATAGTGGGAGACTTTAACACTCCATTGTCAATATTAGATCAATGAGACAGAAAATTAACAAGGATATTTAGCACTTGAACTTAGTTCTGTACCAAGCGGATCTAATAGACATCTACAGAACTCTCCATCCCAAATTAACAGAATATACATTCTTCTCAGTACCACATCACACTTACTCTAAAATTGATCACATAATTGGAAGTAAAACACTCCTCAGCAAATGCAAAATAGCATAAATCATAACAGACCACAGTGCAATCAAATTAGAACTCAGGATTAAGAAACTCCCTCACACAAAAAAAGAAAAGAAACTCAAAACCTCACAACTACATGGAAACTGAACAACCTGCTCTTGAATGACTACTGGGTAAATAGCAAAATTAAGGCAGAAATAAGTAAGTTATTTGAAACCAATGAGAACAAAGACACAATGCACCAGAATCCCTGGGACACAGCTAAAGCAGTGTTTAGAGGGAAATTTATAACACTAAATGCCCATAGAAGAAGGCAGGAAAGATCTAAAATTGACAAACTAACATCAGAATTAAAAGAGCTAGAGAAGCAAGAGCAAGCAAACAAATAATAACACATTTAAAAGCTAGCAGAAGACAAGAAATAACCAAGATCAGAGTGTAACTGAAGGAGATAGACACATGAAAAACTTAAAAAATCGGTGAATCCAGGATCTGGTTTTTTTTTTTTGAAAGGTTAACAAAATAGACCACTAGCCAGAGTAATAAAGAAGAGAAGAGGAAAGAATCAAATAGACACAATAAAAAATGATTAAGGGGATATTACCACTGATCCCAGAGAAATATAAACTATCATCAGAAAATACTATAAACACCTCTATACAAATAAACTAGAATATCTAGAATAAATGGATAAATTCCTGGACACATACACTCTCCAAAGACTGAACCAGGAAGAAGTTGAATCCCTGAATAGACCAATAACAAAGTCTGAAATTGAGGCAGTAATAGCCTCCCAACCAAAAAAAGCCCAAGACCAGGTGGATTCACAGCCGAATTCTACCAGAAGTACAAAGAGGAGCTGGTACCATTCCTTCTGAAAACTATTCTAAACAATGGAAAGAAAGGGACTCCTCCCTAACTCATTTTATGAGGCCAGCATCATCCTGACACCAAAACCTGGCAGAGATACAAAAAAAGAAAATTTTGGGCCAGTATCCCTGATGAACATCGATGCGGAAATCCTCAATAAAATACTGGCAAACTGAATCCAGCAGCATATCAAAAAGCTTATCCACCATGATCAAGTTGGCTTCATCCCTGGGATGCAAGGCTGGTTTAACATATGCAAATCAATAAACGTAATCCATCACATAAACAGAACCAGTGACAAAAACTGCGTGATTATCTCAATAGATGCAGAAAAGGCCATCGATAAAATTCAACACCCCTTCATACTAAAAACTCTCAATAAACTAGGTATTGATGGAAAGCATCTCAAAATAATAAGCTATTTATGACAAACCCACAGCCAATATCATACTGAATGGGCAAAAACTGGAAGCATTCCCTTTGAAAACCAGCACAAGACAAGGATGCCCTCTCTCATCACTCCTATTCAACATAATATTGAAAGTTCTGGCCAGGGCAACCAGGCAAGAGAAAGAAATGAAGAGTATTCAAATAGCAAGAGAGGAAGTCAAATTGTCTCTGTTTGCAGATGCCATGATTGCATATTTAGAAAACCCGATCGTATCAGCCCCAAATCTCCTTTAGCTGATAAGCAATGTCAGCAAAGTCTCAGGATACAAAATCAATGTGCAAAAATCACAAGTATTCCTATACACTAATAATAGACAAGCAGAGAGCAAAATCATTAGTGAGCTCCCATTCACAATTGCTACAAAGAGAATAAAATACCTAGGAATAAACTTACAAGGGATGTGAAGGACCTCTTCAAGGAGAACTACAAACCACTTCTCAAGGAAACTAGAGGACACAAACAAATGGAAGAACATTCCATGCTCATGGATAGGAATAATCAATATCGTGAAAATGGCCATACTGCCCAAAGTAATTTAGAGGTCACTTTTTAATAAAGTCTCTGAGCTAGATGACAGATTAAGAAACAAATTGTGAACCTGGTGTTTTCAAAATTAAAGGTGGTAAACAATAAAAAGACACATGGAGCAGTGAATGGCATGGACTTCAGAAGCAAAGAGGTTTTAAGAATGAAAAAGTAAAAGGTGTCCAGAAACAGCAGGAAGGAACAGAGGGAGTGGGAGGTGGGAACAAGGCTGTGGTGAGGAAAACTTTATTATGAGAAGTTAGTAAGAGTTTTTGAGGGAGAAATTAAAAATAAAAGGGAATTCATTCACAGTTAAACAGGATGTGTAGAAAATTCAAGCGTATTTGTGGCCATTTAGGATAGTGCTGAAGAGTTTTGGAACTCAGCAAGATAGAAATGACATTACAGGAAAGCTTTGTCAGAGGGATTTGAGTTTGCACTTATGGGTTTTATATTCGGGGAAAGGGATGAAATTTAAGGTCAAAAACACATTTGTGATGGGGAAGGGGGAACTGAGAGATTTGGTGAATTAACTGACCCCAGCATTGCCAGGGAAGTTCTAGGTGGAATGTTGAAGACACAGTGCCTCTTCAGCTCCTCTTCCAGGTGTCGTTTGCTGATGGTATACCTTGTATACCTCAGATCATAGAAATGGGAGGTCACCTAAGGAAAGGGGATGGAGAGTGATCATCCAGTTTTTCATTACGTATAAAGAGGCAAAGTATTAAATTTGGGGTATTTTTAAGCAAGCACAGTATACCATAATCTAAGTTCTTGTACAGAATTCCATGTTTGCAAGCAACTTGCTAGAATGCAGCATCATATATTGCAAAGGACATGGATTCTGGAGTCAGACAAATGGGTAAAATACTAATTTTTATCATTACCAGTTGTATGACTTTGAAAAATTATTCATTCTTTCTGAACCTCAGTTTCCTCAGTGGCAAATGAACATTATAATCCTTAACTTATGGTGTATTTCAAGTTTTAAATGAAATAATGTGAATCAAGAATTTAGATAGTAGGTCTTCACCAATGACCACTATCCCTTGGAATGAAATACAAAGTAACCTGAGGAATACCCGGTAAATACTTAAACATTATTTCTGAAATTAAATATTCACAAAGCAATAAGCATATATATTTATTTATTAGAGAAATGCAGATGATATGCAAATTGGATATTTATTATAATTAGAATATTTGAAGTATAGTGTTTAATATGACTTAAGGAAAATTATGTCTTCTAAGTAATGAAAAGTAAAAAATGCTCTTTGGGGAAGAAGGAACTCTAGACATTCCCACGAATTTCTTTCATTTGTTATATTGGTTTTAAAAAATATATGTTATTTATCGGATAAGTTTGGTATGTCAGAAAATATGACCTAATTTTAATCTTTAGCCTGCTTCATTCATGGTAAAACACTTAAATGTAAATTTCCATCCATTGCTGAATTGAGGCGTGTTCTGACAGAAGGAAATACTTTACTCATGATAAATGATTAACACTGTTATAACTGTAATCTGATGTTAGGCTATATATTCTGCAGCTAACTTTTTCAAAATAATTTTTGCAATTGTTTTGCATTTTGTTCTCAATTTACATTTCAACCCTGCTAAATATTTTGAAAATGACAAGGTGTGGGAGGGGAGAGAGGGGTCTGTTGGCCCCTGTGGTGGAGTCCAAGCACTGCTTTCTGCCTTAAAAAAAAAAAAAAAAGAAAAGAAAATGACAAGGCAGAAGAAGTCATTAATGTGACTTCATTTTCACAAAATGAAAAAAATCAAGGGAGATTAAAAATGAAGAGATTCATATCTCTTTTTACCAACTTAGAATATTTGTGAGGAGATAATATGGTTCATGGTTTATTTAAATAATTGCTTTTTAAATATTAAGTAACATATATTACTGTCATAAATATGAAATAAAACACTTTAAATGCAAAACAGGCCAGATGCTATGGCTCATGCCTGCAATCTCAGCACTTTGGGAGGCTGAAGTGGGAGGACTGCTTGTTCAGCACCAGCCTGGGTAACACAGAAAGACCCCATTTCTACAAAAAATAGAAAAATTAGCCAAGCATGGTAGTACATGCCTGTACCAGGAGGCTCCTACTCAGGAGGCTGAAGCAGAAGGATTGCTTCAGCCCAGGAGTTGGAGGCTGCAGTGAGCTATGATCGCACCCTTGTACTCCAGCCATGGCAGCAGAGTGGGATCCTGTCTCTGGGAAAATAAATAAATAAAAAACTTTTAAAAACAATTAAATACATATCAAATACCCACTTAAAGGGAAAATGCTTCTAATGACAATAACCATTCTATTCTATTGATATTCTTGTGGATTTTTTTTCTTTTTCTTTTTTAATAGATGTTTTTGTGTTGTTTTTTTGTTTTGTTTTGTTTTTTTGAGATGGAGTTTTGCTCTGTTATCCAGGCTGGAGTACAGTGGCACAATCTTGGCTCACTACAACCTCCACCTCCTAGATTCAAACGATTCTCCTGCCTCAGCCTCCCAAGTAACTGGGATTACAGGCACATACCACCACACCCAGCTAATTTTTGTATTTTTAGTAGAAACAGGTTTTCGCCATGTTGACCTGACTGGTCTCAAACTCCTGACCTCATGTGATCCTCCCACCTCGGCCTCCCAAAGTGCTGGGATTACAGGTGTGAACCACCTTGCCCGGCCAGTAAATGTTTTTGTAACAAACATTGTGTATTTAAAGTAGTTAATTTTGGTCAAATTTCTAATATTTGTGAATAAAGATATTTAAATCAGTGTGACATGTTAGACATTTTTATATTTTCTTAAAATTCTGTTGGCATGTTGCCTTTCTTCTGTTTGCTAAACTGGTCTATTCTATTCATCATCAATTTTTATATGCTTTCCTACGTTTTTTCCCCTTGCTGCTTTTGAAGGCAGGGAGTAGTAAGGTAAGTGTTTTAGTAAAGAAAATATTTTATTCAAAAATTTATTCTTTATTCTTTATAACATTTTAAGGTTTTGATTTTTTTCTTATACAACGTTTAACTACATTTGTGAACAAAGCATTATAAAATGAAGTATGATAAATCCTATTAGTTGCATTTTTAGATATATTTGGTTATTATAAGGGTATTCATTATGATAAATTGGTTTTACATGTGACTATACAAACTACTACAATGCAAATAGTTTTAGTTTTTCCTTACGTTTCAGAGCCTCAGAAAAACAAACTTAACCACACTTATATTTAATTGAAAAACCATTCAATTTTAAACCTGTTAAGTTGATTTAATACATGTTTAATCATTTAAAAAGATGAAAAGAGGGTAACTATGGTATTTGTATGTTGAATAAAATGATGTGTAAGAAAGGACTCTTTGGGATACTTTTATATTTACCTTTGGTGATAAGAAAATGTCTTGAAATTCGAGTTTCTGAAACAAGGTAATGTGGAAATGGCTAGTCTGTTTTATAATTTAAAAAAGGTTATCATGGCTGGGCACAGTGGCTCAGGCCTGTCATCGTGGCCCAGGCCTGTAATCTCAGCACTTTGGAAGGCCGAAATGGGAGGACTGCTAGAGCCCAGGAGTTCGAGACCAACCTGGACAACATAATGTGACCCTGTCTTTTCAAAAAATAAAAGTAAAAATAAATCAGCTGGATGTGGTGGCAGGCCTGTGGTACCAGCTACTCAAGAGGCTGAGGTGAGAGGGTCTCTTGAGCCTTGGAGTTTGAGGCTACAGTGAGCTGTGATTGCACCACTGCACGCTAGCCTGGACAACACAGCAAGAGCCTATTTTTGGGGCTGAGGGGAAGGTATTACTAGGAAAATGATGCTGGGAAATAAGGATGAAAACAGTGGACTTGAGACCAGATTATGCAGAAACTCAAATAATAGGCATCTGTTAATATTAGACAGCAGGAATCCATCATGTATTTTAAGCAGAGTGATGTGTACAAAGATGAGTTCGGAGCATAACGCAATCTCTAAAATGGCCCATAAAAATCCTATGCTATTTTAACAGAAATAAAGCACTTGTATCTAGCCTCACATTTAGAATAGCTTAGTACTGATCTCTGCATTTTAAAGGAGACTTGGATAGTTTATAATGGGCTAGAAGAAAGCACAGGATGAAGGAAGGTTGGGAGGCCACTTCATATAAAGAATAATTAATTGACCAGGTGCAGTGGTTTATGCCTGTAATCCTGGGACTTTGGGATGCCAAGTTTGGAGAATCAGTTGAGGCCAGGAGTTAAAGATCAGCCTGGCCAATCTGGTGAGACACTGTCTCTATGTAAAAACTTTAAAATTTAGCTGGGTGTGGTGGTGTACACCTGTGAGCCCAGCTACTTGGGATGCTGAGGCAGGAGGATCTCTTGAGCATGGGAGGTCAAAGCTGCCGTGACCCATGATCTCACTACGACACTCTAGCCTGGACGACAAAGCAAGACTCTGTCTAAAAAAAAAGTTATTATTATTATTATTGGAATCTTGTTTTAAAACAAAACTAAATGGAGATATTATCTTAGATATGAATGGCTTTTTATGTGGAAGTGACCTCCCTGTCACAAGCAGTGTTTTGTCGTTGTTGTTTTTGCTGTTGTTTTTTGAGATGAAGTCTCGCTCTGTCACTAAGGCTGGAGTACAATGGCATGATCTCGGCTCACTGCAACCCCCACTTCCCAGGTTCAAGGGATTCTCCTGCCTCAGCCTCCTGAGAGCTGGGACTACAGGCGTGCGCCACCACATCTGGCTGATTTTTTGTATCTTTAATAGAAATGGGGTTTCATCATGTTGGCCAGGCTGGTCTCGATCTCCTGACCACGTGATCCACCCACCTCGGCCTCCCAAAGTGCTGGGATTGACAGGGCGCGGTGGCTCACACCTGTAACCACATTTTGACCAGCACTTTGGGAGGCTGAGGTGGGTGGATCACATGGTCAGGAGTTTGAGACCAGCCTGGCCAACATGGTGAAACCCTGTCTCTACTAAAGATACAAAAAATTAGCCAGGCGTGGTGATGCACACCTATAGTCCCAGCTACTCGGGAGGCTGAGACAGGAAAATCCCTTGAACCCAGGAAGCAGAGGTTGCAGTGAGCCGAGATCGTGCCATTGCACTCCCCCCTGGGCAATAGGGCAAGACTACATCTCAAAAAACAAAAACAAAACAAAACACAAAAAAAGTGCTGGGATTACAGGCATGAGCTACTATGCCTGGCACAAGCAGTGTTTATAGAGTTTAGATGACCAGGTGTCATCAATGGTATACAGGGATGTCCTGGACATGTAAAGAAGGTTCCTGGTTTCAGTGGGAGAATGGATAAAGTGACTTTTGTGATTGTTTCCAATTTTGTTTTGATCATTATGCTATTAGAGAGAGAGAGAGAAAAAAAAAAAAACTTTTCAAAGGTTACTTCTTTTACTAGCAAAATCCTAAATTCAGCATAGTCCCAAGTGAGTAATTCAGCCTGCTTGGATTCACTGACTGGCGAACCCTCTTAGATCAGAATAGAGGTGGAACTTAGGCTCTTTAGACAATTTCCTTTAAAGTGTCTCCAGTGCCACCAGCCTTTTAAATTAACATTTTAGTGCCAGTGCCCATTCTTAAAGATAAGCTTAAATGTTTTGTTTAATATGACTCTTAGTGGTGAAAAAAAGAAAAAAAAAATGTTTTGTTTAAAATTCAGATTACATTGCAGAATAATAATGGCAAGGTTTAAAGTTCACAACATAAAATATATTAAATTCTCATTTTTTTCTTTTTTCACCATTCTTGTGATTTCCCTGCCATTAATGGAGTAACTTAAGCCTTTTTTTTTCCCCCCTGAGACAGGGTCTCATTCCGTTGCCGAGGCTGAGTGCAGTAGTGTGATCACAGCTCACTGCAACCTTAACTTTCCAGGTCAAGGATTCTCCCACATCAGCCTCCCAAGTAGCTGGGACTATAGGTGCGTGCCACTAGGCCTGGTTAATTTTTTATTTTTTGTAGAGATGGGGTCTCACAGTGTTGCCCAGGTTGGTCTCAAACTCCTAGGCTCAAGCAATCCTCTTGCCTCGGCCTCCCAAAGTGCTTGGATTACAGGCGTGAGCCACTGTGCCCAGCCTTAAGCCTTTTCTTATGTGCAGTAATCAACTAAAAACAACAGGCCTTTAATATATGCAACATAGTTTGTCTGCATTAAACTTGTTAAAATATTTTATTACCGGAGGTATTTTACTAGTGTTAATTCAAATTTATGTTTTAATCTTTTTCCCTCTTCATCTGCTGCTGAAAAGAGGTTCCAGGTAATCCTTTCTTTGCTGTGTTTACAAAGCCTAATTTTGTATTTTTGTCATATTTTTATTTAGCATTAATGGGATACTATGTTACTTGGTGTTCTTTGCTCCTTTTCACAGTTTTGCATATCTTTTTCCTTTGAAATTGATATCACTGAAATAAATAGCATCTTAATTATTGGACTTACACTGTATAACTGCCTTACTGAAACTTTATCCATTCAACTTGTATAATTTTTATAAGTTGTAGAATTTTATTTTAAGCAATGATATACTTTAAATAAATGATCTTTATAAAATGAAAATATGCTTAAATGATATTTATAAAAATTAAAATATGCTTAATTGTTACATAGGATTATATAGATAAAAATTACCTGTTTATTGTTTGGGTTACATTTACAGCTATCAGACAGTAACACAGAATAAGGTTCACCAACAAAATTGACTTGGGGAAGAAAGCCAAGGTTATTGTTATTCTGGGAATCTTGTTTTAAAACAAGAAAACTAAATGGAAATATTATTATCTTGGATATGAATGGCTTTTTAAGTAGAAGTGACCTCCCTGTCACAAGAAGAAGTTTTTTGTTTTGGTTTTTTTGGGGTTTTTTTTCTTTTTTTGAGATGGAATCTCGCTCTGTTACTCAGGCTGGAGTGCAGTGGCGCCATCTTGACTCACTGCAACTTCTGCCTCCCAAGTTCAAGCAATTCTCCTGCCGCAGCTTCCCAAGTAGCTGAATAGTTTATATTATTCTTAATAATATTCGTTAATGAAGTTAATATTAACTTCATTATTTGAATATTAACTTCATTCTTTGAAATGGTCCTAGCAGAAATATTTTTAAATGTTAAATATGATAAATTCTGTTTTATTTTTACTTGTGGACATCCAAAAAAGTGTATGAAGAAGGTTTGAAACCAAAATTTCTATAATAACTTGAAAAATGGTTCATGTATTCTTGAAAAGCATGTTTACTTTTTATGACACCAGTCATGCTTATACATTTGACATGCTGCCTCATATTACATATCAATATCCCATTCATTTCTCTTATCCTTTTTTTTTTTTTTTTTTTTTTTTTTTTTT
>NW_016107349.1:8370170-8440649 GCF_001604975.1 Cebus imitator | reverse complement strand
GGGGCTGGGTGCGGTGGCCCACTCCTGATCCTGTAATCTCAGCACTTTGGGAGGCTGAGGTGGGTAGATCACCTGAGGTCAGGAGTTCAAGACCAGCCTGGCCAACATGGTGAAACCTCTACTAAAAAAAATACAAAAATTAGCTGGGTGTGGTGGCGCACACCTGTAATCCCAAATAGTAGGAGGCTGAGGCAAGAGAATCACTTGAACCCAGGAAGTGGAGGTTGCATTGAGCCAAGATCATGCCATTGCACTCCAGCATGGGCAACAGAGCAAGACTCCATCTCAAAATAACATAAAATAAAATAAAATGAATAGAAGTTCTAATATTTTCTTTCTACCTTCCCACTTTAGAATCTCTCAAGATGTAGAAGGCAGTCTAGGACCACAGAATGAGGTCATCTTTGGGAAGGTGTGACAGACACTTCTCTGGGAGGGATGGTGTGAGAGAGTCAGTGAAGGCACTGAGTGCTGCATGCCTTTTCTCCTTCCCACTTCTCTGTTGCAGGCCCCCGGTGAGCAGGGCCCCACCACAGCCAGAGAAACTCCAGACAAATAATGTAGGCAAGAAAAAGAGACCTATAGAGGTAAGGAAAACTCACTCTCCAGTGTCACTGAAATGTATCCAGAATTCCTTTTTATAAAACATCCAAGTCTTATCATTAGTTTTCATGAAAATTAGTATATTGAGTACTCTTTTTGTTTGACTAAATTCTTACCTAAATCTGAGTTTTGGATTGATATTCTCTGTTTCTCTTAATTTTTTAAATTAGTCTTCCTTTTACTTTTCTGTGAATAATGCCCTAATTGAACTGTATCTCAGAGAACTCCTAGAGCTAAATATGTGTGAATGATCTTTTGTTTATAGAAGCACAGACACCTTGGCAGTATCTAATACTTAGTGGCTTCAATTTGTAAATTAAAGATTGCATACTTATACCAAATCAGAAATTTTAACCCTATGTGATATATTCACTGTATAGGGTTCATGAAGGCTATTTCTCCTTCTGTCTCTGCTTTCAACCAAAGTAACCTTCCATAATAATTGAGGAAGAAGGAAGACTCTCCAGGCATTTCATAATACCATTATCAGCAGCAAACAAGCAAACTCTGCTAAATCAAGCATAAACAAGGTGTAAAGCTGTGCAGTGCTGACTGCTGTAGCTCCTTCCCCAACCTAGTTCTACAAGGTCAATGAAATGTACTTTTCAGTTGCAGAATTATCTGCCAGAACTTTAGCATGAATTGTCAGAGACAGTATACTTCGTTTTTGTCCACCACTGATGACTATACTGTTTGGATTCTTCAAAGTATGTGACTTGGACATAATTTATCCTGAATCATGTAGGTAGATCAGATATTTTGATTAACAATGAGCATAAAATTTTTTTTCTTTTGAACACAAAAGAAAAAAAAACAGATTTGGGGATAGATTCCCCTTGGGGATGCCAAAATCCACAGGTGCTCAAGTGCCTTATATAAAATGGCATAGTAATTTGCATATAACCTATGCACATCCTCCTGTATATTCTAAACCATCTGTAGATTACTTACAATACCTAATACAATGTAAATGCTGTATAAATATTTATAGTTTCTGTATAAAAATGTTATACTGGTTTTTAAATATTGTATTATTTTTTATTTTTCCCCTAAATATTTTCTCTCTGAAATTGGTTGAATTCTTGGATATGGAGGGTCAACTGTACCTCAATGTTTGTGAAATCTTAAGAACTAAAGTTCTTGGAATCAGACTACTTTGTGATTCCATTTTCCTTTTTATAACTTTATGTAGAACAGTATAGAATATGTGTTTAAGCCGCCCAAAACAGGTTATATAAAGAAGTATGACTAGCTTTTTTTTTTTTTTTTTTTTGAGACGGAGTTTCACTCATGTTACCCAGGCTGGAGTGCAATGGCGCGATCTCGGCTCACCGCAACCTCCGCCTCCTGGGTTCAGGCAATTCTCCTGCCTCAGCCTCCTGAGTAGCTGGGATTACAGGCACGAGCCACCATGCCCAGCTAATTTTTTGTATTTTTAGTAGAGATGGGGTTTCACCATGTTGACCAGGATGGTCTCGATCTCTTGACCTCGTGATCCACCTGCCTCGGCCTCCCAAAGTGCTGGGATTACAGGCTTGAGCCACCACGCCCGGCCGCAGAAGTATGACTAGCTTAATTGTGTATATGATGTTTGTAAAATATCAAAAATGCATACTCCATTTTGACTCTAGCCACTAGCATTATGTATACAGGAAACAATGGTGAACATTTAGACGTGATAAAGAATATAATGGTTTTATTATCATTATCATTGTAGGACCTTGTGTTGGAGCTTGTTTTTGGTTATCGAGGCAGAGACTGTAGGAATAATGTTCACTACTTAAATGATGGAGATGATATAATTTATCACACTGCATCCATTGGAATTCTGCACAATGTTGCTACAGGTAGGAAACCTTGATTCTCCAACTAACTGCTGTGAACTCATTTTCCACTTCTTCATTTTACTTGCACAAATCTATCTTTATTCCCTTCTGCACGAACTGCTGTCACAGTCTTACAAGGTCTCTTCACTGTCGATACTACCAGATGAATCACATTACACTTCTTTGATCAAAAAACTTCAGTTTCTTCTGGGCACGGTGGCTCATGCCTGTAATCCCAGCATTTTGGGAGGCTGAGATGGGCAGATCACTTGAGGCCAGGAGTTTGAGACCAGCCTGGACAACACAGCAGAACCCCATATCTACTAAAAATACAAAAAATTAGTTAGGCATGATGGCACACACCTGTAATCCAAACCACTTGGGAGGGTGAGGCATGAGAATCACTTGAACTGGGGAAGTGGAGGTTGCAATGAGCCAAGATCGCGCCACTGCACTCCACCCTGGGCAACAGAGTGAGACTGTCTCAAAAATAAACAAAAACAGATTTCAGTTCCTCCCCCACTGACTTCAGAACATATATAAAGTATGACTCAATATGGCCCAAATTATTAAATGGAAAATTACTACTGGTTTCTGTGTGACCCTGGTGAATCTTTTTCTTTGAGAAACCAAAACAGAAGGATCATGGGCTGGCACTCAAAATCCTCCCTAACTCTAGTCCCAAGCTGCCTTTCCAATGCTGTTACTCATCTTTCTTCTTCATGACCCTACACTTCAGCCAAATGAGCCATTTATATGCATACATAACACTTTCCTGCCTTTATGCCTTTGCCTAAAGCGTTTCTCTGCCTAGAATGCCCTTCCCCATTGACTTTTACATTTGTAAAACCTGTCTGGGTCGGTCCAGGAGTACCATATTCCCATGATGAGATTAATCTTTTCTGCTTTGAATTCCCATAGCATTTTGATCCCCACTCTCTTGTGACACTTGGAACATTGAGCCTTGTACTGTATTGTTTATCCCTTTTACTGGTCTATACCATTAAAGAATTCTGAATCAATTTTCTATCCTTATGATGCTGTACACATAGTAAGCGCTCAAACATAATATTTTAAATAAGCAAATAAGATAAAGGGTAGTTTATTCTGGGTAAGTGCGTTTGGCTGTTATATCTTAAAGTTTTCAAACTTAATTCTCAAATTCTTTTTTTTTTTTTTTGTAGGTTCTCAGAGTTTTTATCAGGAACATAACGATGACATTCTGTGCCTCACTGTAAATCAGCACCCCAAATTTATCAACATAGTGGCAACTGGCCAAGTAGGTATGTTTCTGTATTTTAAAAAGAAACAATTTGAAACATTTGTTCAAAGAAATTCAATATCCAAGGAAAAAAATCAAAATATATTTATTGATTGTTCAAAATCTATGTATACGTAAAGCACTACCAATTATAGCATATTATTTCCTTCCAGGTACCTTTCTGTAACTCACTCTGGTTATCTGAGTTGGTCTTGACAATCCAGAATTTAAACTATTGTATGGTAGTTGAAATAGCTGGATTTAGTCCTTTAGCAGGAATTTCTGGTCAGCATATATTCATATTCAGTAGCATATAAAGCAAAAAAGAAGAGTTTGAAGAGGAAGTAGTAAATAAGGGCAGTAAGAAATAACTAGACTGGGTAGGGTAGAACACTGCTTCAGCAGGTGTTTAGGCTAGAAAGAAGAGAGGACCCAAGTCTGTTTTTTGTTGGTAAATCCCTTCTGCCTTTTTCTTTTCTTTGTCGTTGGTCTAATTCACCAACTGTTTTGAGCTGTTTTGAAATATACCGGTGTTATTTTACCCTGTGAAAAACTTAAAGGCCATAACTCTACAGTCAAACTGATGAGAGGATAGCAGGTCTATTTAGGACATATCTGCCAACTTGTGATTACTAAATATGAATATGGCAGAAGTTTCATAAACTTCAATAAGTTTGTAAAATTTATTGAAATCATTGAGTGTGTTGGATTTCATTGGGCCTTGATTGCTAAGCTAGCTTTCCAGTTTTCTTTTCTTCTTGACGAAGGTAATTTATACTTTTAATATTTTTATTTTTTATGCAAGTACTAAATTGATAGTCAGGAATTTGTTGCCTGGGTTGCCTGGTTCTGAAACTATGCCACATAGACTTTTGTATTTTTTCTTTCTGTACAGTTCTCTACTTTTAAAAGTAAGTAGAATGTTACCCATTATACAGAAAATATTCTAATCTTTGCATATAAATATGAAGGTCTAGCCTCTGTTTTTTGAAAACTTAGCTTCATCGTGCTAAGTTTTTTGAAAGTGGAGTCTTATTTTCACTCTGCACAAGGAACAAGGCCCATCTCCTTGAGGAATGAAGAGACTATGTTACCTAAGTACCTAGATCAATGCTTCTTGGTACATAGTTACTGTTTAGTTAATTTTTATTGAGTAAATTCATTTATTCAACAAATTTACTGAACACCTGCCATGTGCAAGGTATTATTTTAGGTGCTGGGGATACAGGCAACTTACAAAAAGGCAAAATCCCTGTATTAATGGAATTTATATTCTGCACATAGAATTCAAGAAAGTATGGTTCTTTCATTTCCCACTTTGGCTTTTCCTTTTCTTTTCTTTGCTCTCCCTCCCTAATCCCTGTTAGGCAACTTTATTTATCATTTTAGTGTTGTAGTTTTCTCTCTTAGTTAAGAAATACCATGGTCACAAATTAATCTTTTAGGAATTTGGTCGTTTTCTCCCCTTCTTTCCCTTTATTTTGAAAGACAACACTGTAGGAAATATGAAATAGTTAATGATATCCCTCCTCTTTCTTTCCAAGTCAAACTATGGGCAGTACAGAGGTAAATTTTAGATTATATATGTAACTCCATTCCTTGCAGGATTTGTACCCTTCCAGAAAATAGATTTTAAAAAATTACTGGAGACCAATTAAGATAGACTCAAGGGAAGACTAAAGAATGAGGAAGGATTTTTTTTTCCTCTGTCTCTCTCTCTCTCCACACATAAAGAGAATTGTTTTGTTAGTTACTTTGCTGTCAGGCTTGTTTAATACCCACAAAGCATAAAACAACATTTACAATGTTTATTGTTCCTTTTGTTAAAAATCATATGGATCATAGAGGAATTGAAATGTTTGATTTTGTACTGTTTTAGCCAGTTACATTCAAACTTTTCTTTTTCTTGGCTAGAATCTTGGAATTTTAGGGCCAAGTATATCATTTTACCCTCTCTGTTATAAGGTGCTTGAACCCTGCTGCCACTTAATGCATAATGAAGTAGTTAAATGTTTTCCTGGAAAGCTTAGTTATAAAGTGATTCTTCATATAGAACAGAAATCTGTCTATGATTACTAACTAATCTTTGGCCCTCATTCTTGTGGTGCCTAGAACATCTAATCACATTCCCATGACATTATCATCCAGTTTTGGAGATAGCTAGCATATTCTCTGAGTCTTACCTAGCTCATCTCTTTTATTTATTTATTATTATTTTTTTTTGAGACAGAGTCTTTCTCTGTTTCCCAGGCTGGAGTGCAATGGTGCAATCTTGGCTCACTGCAGCCTCCTCCTCCTGGGTTCAAGCAATTCTCCTGTTTCAGCCTCCTGAGTAGCTTCAACTACAGGCTTGCACCACCAAGCCTGGCTAATTTTTGTATTTTTAGTGAAGATGGGGCTTCACAGTATTGGTCAGGATGGTCTCAATCTTCTGATCTTGTGGTCCTCCCGCCTTGGCCTCATAGTGCTGGGATTACAGGCATGAGCCACCACACCCGGCCTAGTTCTTCTCATTTAAAAGGTCTCCTTTGGACACCCTCCAACTACATTCCATGGAACAAGTTGTACATGAGAGCAAGGGATTGCTTTTCATGGGGGAGCCTACTTTTCCACTGGACCATGCTTTGGGTATATGGAATTCTCTACCAGATGGTCCTGAACCTACTAATGGGCTTGCATGAGCCTTTTCTCTGCACCCGTCCTCCCAGTGACAAACTGTATAGCCAATGTGCATACTCTTGAGGGGTGGCCAAGCTATTCATTGTATAGAGGTGGATGGAGTTTTAACGTACTAGCTGGGATAACCACGTCTTAAAAAAAAATTGAGCTGCCATGACAGATATTACAGAGTTTGTAGCCTAAATAACAGAAATGTTATTTTTCAATTTCTGGAGGTTGGAAGTCCAAAATCAGGGTGCCAGCATGGTCAGGCTGTGGTGAGCACCTTCTCTGTGGTTTGCAGATGGCTGTCTTCTCATTATATCCTCATGTGGTGGAAAAAGATTATCTTTCTCCTGTCTCTTCTTATAAGAACACTAATCTCACTGTGAGGGATGCATCCTCATAACCTCCCTACCTCCTAACACCATCACACTGGAGATTAGGGTTTCAGTATATGTATTTGGGTGGAAGACAGACATCCAGTTCATAGAACCACACATGAGCTTCCATGGTTCTTTGTGGTGTGGGATGGAAGAGAGTGGGACAGGTTGTCTCATGTTACCCAAACTCCAAGGAGTTCTGAATTGCATCTGTCTTCTAGGTCATTGTAGGACTGTACTCATCAAGGTAGGAGGCTAGAATATATTTCATTTGATAAGTTTTATCTCGATGGATAGCTTTAAAATATTTTGGCCAATGATGTTTAAGCCTTCATTTGTACTTCTGTCCCAGACCATGTTAATATTCAGAGACAAACCTGGTCTCTCCAAACCAAACACTCTCAGTCTTTCAACCAGTCTTCAGGTGGCATAGTTCCAAGCCCTCTCACCATTTGATTGTTAATAGAGCATATTCATAACTAAAAATGGTATTTCCTATGTGGTCTGCTCAGCAGAGTTAAGTACTTTATTCTGTTTTTCCTCATGTTCCAGGTCAAGACATTATTGTCCTATGTTATCAATATGTTTTGAAATCATTATTTCATATGGATATAAAGCTTTACCAAAGCAAAAAACAATCACCTGTCTTCAGTGGATTTCTCAGTTTTTACTCCTTTCTTTCTTGCTCTGAAGACTGCTACTTTGAAAAGTTTGGTTATTAGGTATTTCTACCACAAATATAATGAGCATAGGCTTTCACATTTTCTTTCTCGGCAAACTTGTACTCATATGGAAAAATCTTTAGTTGAAAGGAAGAACTGTTTTCCTTTCTTGAGTTATACAGTAACCTTTGCTATCATGTCTCCCAGCTCAGAAGGTTTAGATCTAATTCTTCCCTGGAGATAGAGATGCATTAAAACTCCAGAGAGTCTATTATTAGCAGTATATTTTTATTAACCAAAATGAGGGTAATATCAATTTAAATCATACGAATATAATTCTAAAAGTTGTTATAATTAAGTTTATGTAACTCATTAAATGCAAAGAAAACAAAGTTTTTATCCAAAGGAAGATTGAAAGATCATACACAAAATGTTAATATGTATGTATAATTAGAATGAGTGCCTTCTCTCACAGTTTACTCAATTAAATGTAATAAAACCAATTTTGTATATAATAGTTTATTTACAATTAATATCTTTTGATATTTGGGTTTTTATAGGTTTTACTGTGAATATGTTATTTATAGATAATTATTTTCCATTCTAGGTGATTCAGCAGACATGTCAGGTAAGTAAAACTAAATACTTTCTGCTTTATTTATATTGTTTGGTAATGATGGTGCAAATTGAACTTAAGTTCAAGTATATGAGTCCGTTCTTGCATTGCTATAAAGAACTACCTGAAACTGGGTAATTTACAAAGAAAAGATGTTTAATTGGCTCATGGCTCCACAGGCTGTACAGGAAACATGGCTGGGGAGGCCTCAGGAAATTTACAGTCATGGTGGAAGGCAAAGAGGAAGCAGGTATGTCCTCCATGGCTGAAGCAGGAGGAAGAGAGAGAAAGGGGAGGTACTACACATTTAAACAAGCTGATCTCAGGAGAACTCACTTTCACAAGAACAGCAAGGGGGAAATATGCCCCTGTGATAGTCACGTCCCCCCAGGCCCCTCCTCCAACACTGGGGTTACAATTCAATGTGCAATTTGGGCAGGGACATAAATCCAAACCATATCATCAAGTATCTTGTAACTCTATAAAAAACTTGTGGATTATTTTTTAAAATTGAGAATACATTATTTTAATGTCATGATTCTGAACTAAATCTGTGGTAATAGTAACAGTTTTTTGGGACAAGCATGGTGGCTCACACCTGTAAATCCAGCACTTTGGGAAGCCAAGGTCTGAGGATCACTTGAGCCCAGGGGTTCAAGACCAGCCTGAACAACATAGACCCTGTCTCTACAAAAAAAAATTTTTTTTTAAAGATTCATGAGACAAATATATTTAAAAATTAATTCAAGAGCACAGATATGATATGCATACTACCGATATAAATACAATGTGATTTATAAATGAGAAAAAGTTAACAATGAATGGTATTTCAGAAGTTGAAAAGGTGACGCTAACAGTGCTAAATACACAGGCTTTATTTTCTTCAGTTTTTTCATGAATTTAATATAAAGATGAGTCCATTGTGCAACCTAAAAATTTACTTATTAAAACTATATTAATACTTTAATAAACTACACAAAAAGGTAATGAGACAAACATGTACATTTATGGAACTGCATGTCAGTCAGGCCAGTTCCCTGCAGAGGGAATTCCTGGCATGACCTCATTCATCTGCGAGGACACAGAACAGTCCTTGTTTAGACATACACATTCATCTACTGCTCAGCATGATCAGCCTTCCACTTCTTGATGGTTTCCCTCTGCTATGAATGCATATGTCCAGTTGTCTGCTTCTTAGAGCAGACATTTACCTTCCTCATCCACCAGCCATTGGAGGAGGACTGGGGCCACGCAGATGATTGATTCTACCCATTCTTCGGGGAGGGTTTCCCTCTTCCATCATCATATCTGGAATCAGATGAGTTTCCATAGCTGCTTCTTTTTTTCACATCTTGCTGAAGCAGGGTTTTGAAAAATAAAACCACAAACTCAGCTATTCCCCAGAAGAAATCTGTTATCAAAGATAATCTCCATGGAGACTGATTCCGGCTGTCCAACACCTGTCCGTTCGAGATGTAAACCATCTTGTCCCACTTCCCCGCTTCGGAGCGACTGGGCGCCTGGCCCCTCTCGGTTTCCGTACCTCCAAAAATTTTTTAAGAAATTTAAAAAATAGTAATAATGGTAAAAAGAACATATTGTGACCTATTTCATGTGCCCCGCACTGTTGTAAGCACTTTAAGTTTTATTTGACTTGTCCATGCTTATTAAGTTATATATGTTCTGTGGCAGCTTTTGTGCTACAATGGCAGAGGTGAGTAGCAGCTACAGAGGCTAAAGATGACACTCATTTGTTTGCACTGCTTTTTGGTACCCTGCAAGTTCCAGTAACACAATTATAATTCACAGATTTTGAGCACTTTCTGTTATCTCTTGTTATTTTATTTTGGTTTTTAACCAGTAAATCTCTATCATGTCAAAGCAAGGTCGAAAAAACAAAAATAGTTTTTGAATATCACACTTTTAAGGCACAGTGAAGCATGGATTATATTGTAATCAAATGAAATGACAGGCTGGGTATGGTGGTTCACACCAGTAATCCTAGCACTTTGGGAGGCTGAGACAGGAGGACTGCTTGAGGCCAGGAGTTCAGGTCCAGCCTGGGCAACAGTAAGACCCTATATCTACAAGAAAAAAGAAAAAAAGAAAAACTAAAAAATGGTGATGATTTGAGATGAGATGGCAATAAATGTGATGAAAACAATAGATGATGGCAATAAAGCAAAGTATTTGTTTTCTCCCACACATTCAGCAGTTGACTAGGAGAAATCACAGAACTCCGAGGTCCTTAAGGCTATAGTTTATACAGTGAACAGCAAAGGGAAAAGACACATGAGGTGGAATATGGAGCATCTAGTCCCAGGGTTTCTATGTCTCCCTAACACCCTCGTGCCAGGGGTTACACAGAACTCTGCTGCTTCCTCCAGCAGTCAAATCCAGCAACACACGTGAGGTGCTTCTGCCTAGGCAAGCCTACTGAAGTCTGAGTCCAGAGTTTTTACTAGGGGCTGGTTGCATAGGCATAAAGACCAGCCTCAATTACCAAAATACCAAATTCCCTGAAGAAAGCAAGTGTTCAGCGCCCTGGGTGGATAAAAGAGCTTTGTCGACATGGAGAACACTAGCCCAGCAAGCAGGCCCTTCTGATGACAGTAACCTTGGGCCTGCTTGTATTAACTCTTTCCTGTGCAAGCCCTGAGGCTGGATCAAGAAACTGGGAGGTCAGTGTGACTGGAGGAAGGCCTCCGAGATGAATGTAGAGAGGGATAGTGCTCAGCTTATGCAGGATATTGTAGCTCAGGGAGAAGAGTTTGGATGCCTGCTAAGTGCAGAGTCTGTCACTGGAGAATTTTAAACAAGGGAGTGATGTGATCTAGTTTATACTTTGAGAAAACCACTCTCACTACACTATTACAGAGAATGTAGAGGAGGAAGAGAGCAAATTGGAAAATTAGGAGGCTGTTATCGTAGTCCAAGCAAAAAACCGTTAATCGGGGTGGCAGGAGTGAACGTGGAGAGAACTGGACAAATATGGGATGTATTCTGGAAGGAAAGCCATTAATCCTTTCTGATTAATTGGATATGAGGGTATAACAAAGTGAGGAATCAAGGCCAGTTGTTGATTTTTTTTGCTTGATCAGTGAGCTAAATAAGATGGGGAATACTCTGAGAGAAATCAGTTTGGCAGGAAGAAATTATCCACAGATATAAGGAGCGAAATTTATTCAACATTCTTTCTTGTACAAATAGAAGACTGGTAGATTTGGGGATGGGAAAATAAGGAAGTCCTGTCTAATGACTTCCATTTTTCCCTGTATCATCAACTGAGAGTGAGGTGGTAGGGAATGTGTATTGGATTGGGACAAGGATAAAGTTTTTAAATTGTCACTTTGGAATGTGGGAGAATAAATACATTAGAAGAGATATGAGCTGAGTGCAGTGGCTCACACCCGTAATCATAGCACTTTGGTTTGTCTTTTTTTTTTTAAGATGGAGTTTCACTCTAGTTGCCCAGGCTGGAGTGCAATGGCACAGCCTCAGCTCACTGCAACTTCCACCTCCCAGGTTCAAGCAATTCTCCTGCCTCAGCCTCCTGAGTAGCTGGGATTACAGGTGCCCACCACCATGACCCACTAATTTTTTGTATTTTTAGAAGAGATGGGGTTTCACCATGTTGGCTAGGCTGGTCTCAAACTCCTGACCTCAGGTTATATACCCACCTTAGCCTCCCAAAATGCTGGGATTATAGGCATGAGTCACCACACCTGGCAGTCCTAGCACTTTGGGAGGCTGAAGTGGGCAGACTGCTTGAACTTAGGAGTTCAAGACCAACCTGGGCAACATGGGAAACCTCGTTTCTACAAAAAAAAATACAAAACTTAGCCAGGTGTGGTAGCATGTGCCTGTAGATCCAGCTACTCAGGAGGCTGAGGTAGGTGGATCAGTTGAGCCAAGGAGTTCGAGGCTGCAGTGAGTCTTGATTCCACCATGGCACTCCAGCCTGGATGAACTTGTCTCAAAAAGAAGAAAGCTATGGTATAATTATCATTGAACACATCAGTTGGTTTTCAGTGGACACTAAAGGAATATCTTTTGTCTCTGACAAAATAATTTTAGCCCTCCTAAGACCTTAGAATTTGATATTTTTGATCCTTAAGGCAATTAAGCTGAGAAAGCTCACCCTCTGGTCTTGGTTACTATTTGTAGTGACAGGCAGTTGCCCACAAATAACTTTAGTGGGTGTCTATGCATCTTACAGCAGAGGAGAAGAAAATGCATTAGCACACAAGAATGAAGAAGGAGGGTAGTCTCCTGAGTGTGCTCCTTCCGGAGCGTCACGATATCATCCAGAACCCAGGACTTTCCAGCTCTTCTGCTCTGCTATCCACAGTGTTGGCTTCGCCCATAAGGCTGGTTACATTTGTGGACATGAAAATGGCTGCAGCAGCAATTGGAGTTACATGCTTCCTTGCTGTTATCCAGTGGTAAAGAAGGGAAAAAATCCTTGTCAGAACCGTGACCTAAAAATCCTTCCTTTTAGCCTGACTGAGTCATTCTAGGACACAAAGCAAACCTCATACTAAGAAGATATTAGGAGAATACCATGTGCTGATTGGTTTAAATCTGGGTTATTAAGCTAATCACTCAGGTCTGGGTTGGGAATGGAGGCAGTATTATCACAGTGAGCTCAGACTTATTAGTTGAGCATGCGGTTTGTAAGTGAATCACTTACGCTCTAGGAGGGAGTAGATTCCTGAATAAAATTGGAGTCTTGGTAGGAAGAAGGGATGTAATGGATGCTGAGTATGCAGTAAGAAGTTACTCACTACAGAGACTAAAGGGCAAAATACAATTGGCATACCTAATGGCCCATGTTAAAATTTTCTTTTAAAATACAGTTTTTATTATACTGCATCAGAGGCAAACTAGGGGACAAAGAATATCCTTTAAAACTTTGATTCTTGTAAGACCCAATTCACAATTTAGACACTTATGGCATCTCTATACAGGAAACAAAGAGTCAAAAATGGCAGTGAAAAGTTAGTGGGATTGATTTTCTGAAGGGAACTAGTTAGGGGGAAAGAGCAAGATTGGAACCTGAATACTGAGAACAGCATACCTGTACTGCCTCTCCCAGCTCTGAGTTATGTTAGGGCAATTCAGTTATCCTCTCTGAGCCTGAATTCAGGAAAAAACATACCTACCTAGAAGGCAGGCATTAGAAAATATGACATGTCCCCAGTAACATGCCTGCCATGATAGGTACTTAATACCTCATGTCCGGAACAGGAGGAATAAGAGTTGTATCTGTGTTACTCAAGCATCAGGAATGACCATTTCCAGATGATAGGAGAAAATACCATATACCTAATGAACATAGTTTTATCTTTCTTTAGTAACTTCTTTAGTAACTTTCTTTAGTAACTTCGAAAGGTCCTGAAAATTTGCATTAATGTTAAATAGTGTTACTCATGTAAGTTTAGAATACTCTAAGTATGTGGCAATTCCATTACCTCACACACCTATAGGTTTTAAAACATAAATTCTGCTTTCAGCTTTTTGCTGTCTCCTTTAATTATTTATAAAAATATGACAAGCTCAGTAATTTAAGATTCCTTGTTGTTTAAATTTTGGATAAATAAAACTTTGAAACTTATGGTACATTAAATTTGGCAGCAAGGTCAGGCATGGTGGCTCACATCTGTAATCCCAGCATTTTGGGAGGCCGCGGCAGGTGGATCACAAGGTCAGACATTCGAGACCAGCCTGGCCAACATGGCAAAACCCTCTCTCTACAAAAAATACAAAAATTAGCTGGGCATGGGGTTGGGTGCCTGTAATTTCAGCTACTTGGGAGGTTGAGGCAGGAGAGTCTCTTGAAACCGGAAGGTGGAGGTTGCAGTGAGCTGAGATCGAGCCACTGCACTCCAGCCTGGGCGAAACAGTGAAACTCCATCTCAAAAAAAAAAAAAAACTAAAAAAAAAAAATTTTGGAGGCAAAAATTAGTGATATTTCTTGAAAATCTGTTGTCTACCTCATTCATGATTTGGCAAATATAACGTGAATTGCCCAGAGGTGCTTTTTGTAAATATAAAAATATTTATCGCTGACAAAAGTTATAGAGTGATCTACTAGTATATATTTACATTTTAAATTTAAGCCACCTAACATTCTTTATTGAGCTTAAGTTTACCTGTACCTTGGGGGGTACTGACTTTTAATGAATGAAGAATATTTTAATTTTAGTCCAATATTTACACTGTTGTCATACATTTTACAAACATAACCTATTATATGATAAACTTCTACGTATATTTCCATGTAGTTTTGATATTTTACAGTTGCATAAATCTTTGAACAGTTTCTACTTAATGATACTCAAATTTAAGTCTCTGGTTTAATATATTTTAACTTCTTTGAAGAACTGTCAGATTTAACTTACCATTGTATACTACAAATAGCAGATGGTATAAAATCTAATCTAAATTTATCAGAATATTTTCTTTAGGGACTAGCATTTATTTCTGCATTGAATGATTTAAGGCAGCTTGTCTTATTTAATGTTTCTCTATTTTTAAAACATAACCTTTATAATTTGAAACAAATACTCTTTAGTATTTTTATTGCTTCATTAAAAGTACTTATGCTGAATTGACCTATCCATTTTTATAGGGTACAGTTCATAAAAAAAAATAAAGCTTTGTTTTTTTAAATTTAGAAAATATGGAAAACTGGGATAACTTTTTAAACAGCAGAAACAAGCTACACAAGATTAATTAATACTAAACACATTTTTTTTTAAGATTAGCAGTTTTATGTTTCTCCTGAAATCCTGGTTTTTAAATAAATGTCTTATAAAGTGAAGTGAAATTAGCTTTTACCAGATATCTGTCTGTATGGTTGAAAATTTCTTTTGAGATCTATTCGGGTGGTTTCCTATCTACTGCCTTTCTCAATTTGTGTCTGCTTTTCATTTCTCTTTCAGGTAATATCAGTACTGAATATATACTTGCTGTTTAATGTTTATTGTGTAATATTTGTATAATTCTCCATATAATTGTATAAAGTATACATAAAACTTCATTTGTTTTTAATTCTTTAAAGTTGAGCTTGCCTGATTTGCTTGTCTAAATGCTGTTTTTCCAATTTGGAATATAGCCTGAAGACATGTTCTATATTTTTTCCTTTTCTTTCCTCCCGACCCCCAAAACATTCCTTTCCTTTTTTAAATTTAGTCTTAGTTTTGAGCTGTTCTTTGTTTAGTACAGTTTTTGTTTGGCACATATTTGTCCATGTTTCAGAGATGAGTGTGCATCAGCTTTAGAAACAGAAACATTTATAACAGGTCGATTACAACTTTTTGATTTTATCTTTATTTAGCTACAGCTCCTTCTATTCACATCTGGGATGCAATGAACAAGCAGACTTTATCTATCCTAAGATGCTACCATTCAAAGGGAGTGTGTTCAGTCAGCTTCAGTGCTACTGGCAAACTATTGCTGTCTGTGGGACTAGACCCAGAACATACTATTACCATTTGGAGATGGCAGGAAGGTAGGATTCTTTTGTATGTCTGATTTTTTAAAAAACAAGAATACAAGGGTACTAGAAATTCTGTATTTAATATTTGCCTTAATGTTTGTGGTTGAAACAATTATTCGGTGTAGCCCTACACAATACACTGTACACTGTTAGTGGTACTGTAGGTATATTTCACTTTAAAAGCCCAGTGGATCTGTAACCTCACAAAACAGATAAATCAATGAAACCATTATTAGTATTACAAATGATTCACTGCTATTTCCTTTAAGCAAGAAACTATGTATTTGTTTCTTATTAATGATTTGATTGGTTTTGGAGAATCTTATCAATGAAAATTATATATATTTCTAATGACAATGGCAGATCAGCAGGATAATACTACCTACTACACTTTAGACAAAATGTTTTAAGTTATATAAAGAAAAGTTAATGGACTGAAAATAAGTGAAAAGGACTCAATACACAAATAATTGTAAATCACATATTGCGAGGTAGTACAGCAGGGGCCACTGGCCTCTCTTCTAAGTCTTTTAACTACGTATTTTACATATTTATTTGATGCTAACTGTTGATTAGCTTGGTTCTTATAATAACCTAGATAATTTTGTTGTATCTTATCAGGTGCCAAAATTGCCAGCAGAGCTGGTCACAATCAACGTATTTTTGTGGCAGAATTCCGACCAGATTCAGATACCCAGTTTGTCTCAGTGGGAGTAAAACATGTGAAGTTCTGGACCCTGGCAGGAAGGGCTCTTCTTAGCAAAAAAGGGCTACTGAGCACACTGGAAGATGCCCGGATGCAGACCATGCTTGCTATTGCTTTTGGTGCAGTATGTCTCTTAAAATGCATGTGATGTGACTTTGACTACTTTACATTCTCTTGCCTTAGATCATCAGCCACATTAATGTTGTTGATATGGCACTGTGATCTGCTAATCATTACATGTCCTGGTCAAGCATATATTTCATTTTTCAAAAATCTAGAAATCAGGGAGTGAAAAGAATGTTAATGAGGGGGAAAAAGGATATTTTTTTTTTTTGTAACAAAATCTCACTCTGTCGCCTGGGCTAGGGTTCAGTGGCAAGATTATACCTCACTGTATCCTCCATCTCCCAGGTTCAAATAATCCTCAGCCTCCCTAGTAGCTGGAACTAGAGAGCGGGTACTACCATGCTTGGCTATTTTTTATTTTTATTTTATTTATTTTTTGAGACAGAGTTTCACTCTTGTCGCCCAGACTGGAATGCAGTGGTATGATCTCAGCTCACTGCAACCTCTGCCTCCCAGGTTCAAACAATTCTCCTATCTCAGCCTCTCCAGTAGCTGGGATCACAGGCATGCACCACCACACCCAGCTAATTTTTTGTATTTTTAGTAGAGAAGGGGTTTCACCACATTGGTCAGGCTGGTCTTGGAACTCCTGACCTCAGGTGATCCACCTGCCTTGGCCTCCCAAAGTGCTGGGATTACAGGTGTGAGCTACCGGGCCTGGCCTAATTGTTTTTCATTTTTAGTAGAGACAAGGGTATATATTGCTTAGGCTGGTCTCAAGTTCCTAACCTCATGTGATCCTCCCACCTTGGCCTCCCAAAGTGTTGGGATTATAAGCGTGAGCCACCGTAATAAGGATTATGATGAACATTTGATTCCTTGGACTACTGTCATACTCAAATGCATTCTTTAATCTTGTAATTGTCACCCTAAATATTCTAAAATTTCTGTCTTCCTTGTAGTTCTACATGGTCCTAAAAATTAGAGTAAAAGAAAGGTAAATCAAGGAACATGATTTTCAAATGACTTAAGCTGGTACTTGGGTTTAGGATTTTCCTTTGCTTTTTATCATTTAACACATTGCTTATCATATAGCTGGAAGCGCTATGGGCTAGCGTCTTGAAAGAGGTAGTGAGATAGAAGGAAATAGCACAATTCCTGGCCCTGATAGAAGTGTGCTCAGAAGCCCTGCTCTCCCCTCACTTTATTCCATCTCATCTGGGCCTGTGGCTTCCAGTCCACATCTCTTTCCTTTAATATCCTGCATTTGCTAGTCTGTATAAATCCTTTGGTGCATCAAAAAACTAAGTGGATTTTTTAATTGAAGTGTTTATGTGGGTATGCAATACTTGTAGGAAAAGTTAGAGTTTTAGAATATTTAAGTACACTTACATTTTTTAGAAAAAGACCAATGAAATTTTGTTCGTGCTATGTCAAATTTCAGTTGAACATTTTGGGTATTCTTAATGTAAGACCGGGCAGGCACAGTGGCTCAGGCCAGGCACGGTGGCTCATGCCTGTAATCCCAGCACTTCGGGAGGCCAAGGCAGGTGGATCACTTGAGGTCAGGAGTTTGAGGCCAGCCTGGCCAACATAGTGAAACCCCATCTCTACTAAAAATATAAAAATTAGCTGGGCATGGTGGCAGGCACCTATAATCCTAGCTAGTTGGGAGGCTGGGACAGGAGAATCGCTTGACCCCAGGAGGTAGAGGTTACAATGAGCTGAGATCACACCACTGTACTCCAACCTGGGCAACAAAGAGCGAAACTTCGTCTCAAAAATAAATAAATAAATAAATAAATAAATAAATAAATAAATAAAAATAAACTGGAATTATAGTATGTTAGAATTGGAAGGGAAGAATTGTCCAAGGTTATTCTAGCTAATAAGCAGCAGAATTGGAAAGGAAAAGATCCTGACAAAGCTAAGCCTCCAGTTCAGGTTTCCCGACTCTTGAATTCAGTGCTGCTGCCACTATACAATGCATGCTCTTTGTATCATGGGTGAGACAGCATTACACAGACATAGAAAATTACATGGATTTGAACTCTATTTGAACTTTTGATGAATTTATCTCCCCCCTCCCCCACTCCTTTTCAGAATAACTTGACGTTTACAGGTACCATCAGTGGGGATGTCTGTGTGTGGAAAGATCACATATTGTGTAGAATTGTGGCGAGAGCACACAACGGGCCTGTGTTTGCCATGTACACCACCCTGCGAGATGGACTTATCGTGACTGGGGGCAAGGAAAGGCCGTGAGTCCTCTTTCTTTTCACAGAATATTTATGCATTTGTGACCTACCTGAGGTTTGCAGTTAATTTTTCTAGTTGTTTCTAGGCTACAGAGTGTCCTCTCGGACCTTCCTCCTCATATGCTTCTCCTTTATTGCCTTTTATGTGCCTTCTATTGATTTGCATTTCTGGTCTTAATTCACTTCCAATTGTTTTCCTGTTGGGGTCATACTTTTTCTGAGGTATGGTTAGGCAGTTGTCCTACAAGTTAAGAATTACTTTTCTTAATGTCTGTAGTATTTGCTGAGTAGGAAACCCATGGGGGAATCTTAAGCCAGGATTGTATTTTGTCTGCCTGCTCTCTTCGTTTTTGTTCAGACTGGATTCCAAGTAGTAGAATGCACATTGCTTCAGAAACAGATGAGGGGACTAGAGGGAACTGCCTTGTTTCCTTTTGCTTGAGGCAAACTTAAACTGCTTTATACAAGAACTCAAAATTTGACAAGAGGCCTTTTCCTGATTGTCAAATTTCCCAGCAGTAACCACATACTTATGATGATTTGTCACCAACATAGTCATGCATGTTGAAACATGACATGTAGGCCAGGCACAGTGGTTCACACCTGTAATCTTTGCACTTTAGGAGGCCAAGACAGGAGGACCACTGGAGCCCAGGAGTTCGAGACCAGTCTGAGCAAAATGGTGAAACACCATCTCTATAAAAAACACAACAATTAGCTGGGTTTGGTGGCACATGCCTGTAGTCCCAGCTACTTAGCAGGCTGAAGTGGGAGGATCACTTAAGCCTGGAGAGGTCAATGCTTTAGTGAACTGTGATCATGCCACTGCACTCAAGCCTGGATGACAGAGTGAGACCCTGTCTCAAAAAAAAAAAAGAAAAACAAACATGACATATAGGTGACTGACATGTACATTTCAATACAGGATTGAAAGAACCCACATATGTTCATTAAACACAAGTGCAGAGCTTTTGCCTTTGACATAAAGGAAGAACACACATAGGCATGATTTTTCCAAAGACAAGCAATTCATCTAGCAGAAAATGAAGGAATACATTTTTCAGTTCTTCCAGGAGAAAATCCATAAATGGGCTCTATTTCATCCTCCAACAGTTGTATTTCCCACATCATTTACTCCTGCATACCCCCAATCACTAGCCTGCTAAACTGTTCCAGTGAGATATTTTAACAGATGGTAGGGAAGAAATAGCCTTCTGTTTTGGCCTTTAAAAATAAACTCTGGTGGGCTGGGCGTGGTGGCTCATGTCTGTAATCCCAGCACTTTGGGAGGCCAAGGTGGGCAGATCACCTGAGGCCGGGAGTTCGAGACTAGCCTGGCCAGCGTGGTGAAACCCCATCTCTACTAAAAATACAAAAATTAGCCAGGTGTGGTGGCAGGTGCCTGTAATCCCAGCTACTCAGGAAGCTGAGGCAGGAGAGTTGCTTAAACCCAGGAGGTAGAGGTTGCAGTGAGCCGAGATTGTGCCATTGCATTCCAGCCTGGGCAACAGAGCAAGACTCCATCTCAAAAAAACACCAAAAACAAAATTCTGGGTCAGGAGTGGTGGCTCACGCCTGTAATCCCAGCACTTTGAGAGGCTGAGGATGGGGGCGGCGGATCACGAGTTCAGGAGTTTGAGACCAGCCTGACCAATATAGTGAAACCCCATATCTACCAAAAATACAAAAATTAGCCTGCTGTGGTGGCGTGCACATGTAATCCCAGCTACTTGGGATGCTGAGCCAGGAGAATCGCTTGAACCTAGGAGGTGGAGGTTGCAGTGAGCTGAGATCATGGCACTGTACTCCAGCCTGGGTGACAGAGCAAGACTCTGTCTCAAATAAAATAAATTCTGTAGCATAGCATTTGCAATTCTGTTAACTTGGCTTACATTTCCATTATCTTTTTAATAAAATCTTTTTTACATCTCCTTAATCAAGAAGTATCATGAGGCCAGGCACAGTGGCTCACGCCTATAATCCCAGCACTTTGGGAGGCCAAGGCGGGTGGATCATCTAAGGTCAAAGAGTTTGAGACCAGCCTGGCCAACATGGTGAAACCCCATCTCTACCAAAAATACAAAAATTATTGGGTGTGGTGGTGCACACTTGTAATCCCAGCCAATTGGAAGGCTCAGGTAGGAGAATCACTTGAACCTGGAAGGCGGAGGTTGCAGTGAGCCAAGATAGTACCACTGCACTCTAGCCTGGGAGACAGAGCAAGATTCCATCTTTAAAAATAAAGAAAAAAAAAAAGTATCATGAGAGAGGATAATATATGGTAGAGGCTAAATAAAATTATGCTCACGTCAGAAAAAAAAAGCTTTTCTCAAAATTCACTGAAACTGAATGTTTATTTTGATTGATAACAGTATATCCTCAAATTGCCATAGAAAGTTTAGAAGAGGCCGGGCACAGTGGCTAACACCTGTAATCCTAGCACTTTGGGAGGCCGAGGTGGGTGGATCACCTGAGGTTAGGAGTTCAAGACCAGCCTGGCCATCATGGTGAAACCCCATCTTTAAAAAAAGTAATAATAAAGTTTAGAAGAATATTAAAAGTAAATTATAAATATCAGGGCCCTTTTTTTTTTTTTTAAGGATTCTGCTTATAACTTAGTATTTGTTTATAATAAAAATTATAGTAGCCAATAATAAACACTTACTCTGGCTTGGTTATTTACTTAGGTCAAAAGAAGGAGGAGCAGTTAAACTGTGGGATCAGGAACTGAGGCGGTGCCGTGCCTTCAGGCTTGAGACAGGACAAGCCACAGATTGTGTTCGTTCTGTGTGCAGAGGCAAGGTAAGATGTTCTGTGAGCTGATACAGTGCAGCAGAAAATAAACAGTGGCTATTATTTTGATTCTCACCTTTTGCAGCTTAATGAACAATACTTAATAATGCATAAAGATGGATTTGCTTACCAGCATTACCGTCTTTGCTGCTTTCTTTGCCAAAGCTGGCACTAGTGTGGTGTATAAGATAGGAAGCTATTCTGTCTAAACACTGTATATAAACCTCCAATATTTTCTTGAATCTGCCCCATTCAACAACTATGGTAGACAGAATTGAAAACCGTAGCCAGTTTACTCATTTGGTTTAGGACAGCTGTCTCCATTTAAAAAAAACACACTCCCTAAATAAAATGTGTTATAAACAAACAATGGAATACTATTCAGCCATAAAAAATTATGAAATTCTGGCCGGGCGTGGTGGCTCACGCCTGTAATCCCAGCACTTTGGGAGGCCGAGGCGGGTGGATCACGAGGTCAAGAGATCGAGACCATCCTGGACAACATGGTGAAACCCCGTCTCTACTAAAAATACAAAAAATTAGCTGGGCATGGTGGTGCGTGCCTGTAATCCCAGCTACTCAGGAGGCTGAGGCAGGAGAATTGCCTGAACCCAGGAGGCGGAGGTTGCAGTGAGCTGAGATCGCACCATTGCACTCCAGCCTGGGTAACATGAGTGAAACTCCGTCTCAAAAAAAAAAAAAAAAATGAAATTCTGTCAATCTTGGTGGCAACATGGATGGGACTGGAGGATATGATGTTAAGTGAAATAAGCCAGGCACAGAAAGATAAATACATGTTCTCACTCCGATGCAGAAACTAAAAAAGATGATCCCACAGAGATGAAGAATAGAATAATGGTTACTAGAGGTGGAGAAGGGGGAGAGGGAAGTGGGGAGGTGATGGATATGCAAGTTACCCTATGCCCCATAACTATGTACAATTATGTGTCAATTAAAAAAAAATTTACAATTCCTGTGAAAATTTTTTGAGTGTGCATGTATTAAGTGTATTTATAAATCATATACAGATATTATCTTCAGTCTGCATATTAAATAGTTGATAAGCTTTTACTTTTTAACTAAATTCTAGTACTTTCTTCCTATATACCACTGCACTTAACCCCTGTTTGGAGATCCTAACATTATCATAGTCAAAATAAAAACTTTGATTACTGAAGAATCCAGGTATATTGTCACAGAAATGTTCTATTCTGTAGCATGGCCTCTAGTATGTAACCCATTCCAGTGTTCTTACAGATAGATGTGTGCCTGTAGTAACAGAAAAATTTGCATGAGTTAATGACTGCCTTGCTACTAGATTAGCTCAAAGCAAAAGTTCTCTGAAAGTAGGTCAACAGGGTCATTTTTATATTATGCTGTTGTATTATGTTCAATGTATTGGTCCTACTTGTGTTTCAGGGCAAGATACTTGTTGGGACAAGGAATGCTGAAATAATCGAAGTTGGAGAGAAAAATGCAGCGTGTAATATTTTAGTTAACGGTCATGTGGATGGACCAATCTGGGGACTAGCAACACATCCTTCCAGGGATTTTTTCCTTTCTGCTGCAGAAGATGGAACAGTGAGACTTTGGGATATTGGTGATAAAGTAAGTACAGATAATTTTTTAAAAGAGATTACAATTTCTAAGAAGAAAAGTTGGAAGTTCTAAATTGCTAGTGCTTAAAGAAAGAAGTGTCTCAGAATTAGGTTGAGAATGTTGTGGGGAAACTGGTTTAACTTGGAAGTACTTAGTGTTTCCTATGACTTTTTTTTTTATTTAAATGCAGAAGATGTTAAACAAAGTGAATTTGGGACATGCTGCTCGTACTGTATGTTACAGCCCAGAAGGCGACATGGTGGCTATTGGAATGAAAAATGGAGAATTTATCATTTTACTAGTGAGTTCTCTAAAAATATGGGGAAAGAAGAGAGATAGGCGATGTCCAATCCATGATATCAGGTTAGTGAACAAATGAAATAGAATTTCTAGTGTATACTTGATACAGCTTGCATTTGAAAAATTTTCCTTAGCTATACCTTCAAAGAGGTCCCCAGAGCCTATAGCATTTTCTCACATTAGACATTGTATGCTGAAATATGGCTGTTTGTATACTTAATTCTTCTTGCTAAATTGTAAACCCACTGGGCACCAGCACGGTGCCTTATAATACCAAGTACTAGGTAATGTTTGATGAATTCATGTTAACACTTAGCCATGTCCATTAAGTTCATCCTGCTAAGAGGTATCTCCCACTGTCATAAAAGGGAGTCATCTGCCCTTCAAAAGTTGTCACCCTGGAAAACTAAAGCCGTGACTCCAAATATATCTTCTTAATAACCTCCGTTTGGGAATATGTAGTTCATTAATTTAATCAATACTCATTGAGTAAATGTTTCAGAATCTAAATTAATTTAATGTTTCTTGAACCTTTTTCAGTGCTTAAGCATATTTCAACAGTGGCTACTATTTACTGAGCACTTCTATGTGATCAGTAGATAATATTGAATCTAGGTCTGCCAAAAGCTTGTACACTTTTCCTCAGTAAAATCCTTTTACAAATGAAACCTTCCTCAGAACTTCAACATAAAAAACAGTAACAGTGGCTTCCCTTAGCCATGTCCCTATGGTACCTCAGTAAGACTCATGGGCCATTTCAAGAGACTGAATTGTCCCATATGACTCCAGGGATTGCTAGGCAAATAGCATTTCACTTTGGCTTTTAAATAAATTCTTCCAAGCTTCAAGTTGTGTCACTTCACCTTAATAACTGGAGGTTAGTTAAGCTGGACTGTGTTCTTGGCTTAAGACACCATTTTTTCCAGATAGAAGAAAACTAGCTTAATGAATTGTTAGCTTAGTAATTACGTAATGCTAATAGCTTTAAAAAGCTGAGGTGTTTTGGCTGGGTGGTGGGGAGTGGGGACGGACATGACTTATACCAGTAATCTTAGTACTTTGGAAGGCCAAGGGGGAAGGATTGCTTGAGGCCAGGAGTTTGGGACCAGCTGGGCAACATAGTGAGACCCCACCTGTATTTAAAAAATTAAGTTTTTTAAACCATGAGATATTTTTAAAGGAATTGGGAGATGATAATAGGAAATATTTAAAAATGAAGTAAAATATAAACTTATTTCATGTACCCAGACAATCCCAGTATACATAATCAGTTGCCTCTGTCAGGATCTATTTGAGGCCATATCACACGTTACTTTTAAGAGAGAAAGGAAAAGTCACTGATCTTAAATGTTTGTAATACTTCATGTGGTCTGACACCATTTACATATTTTGTTTTGTATTCAGATTTAGTCCAGATTCCCGGTATCTGGCAGTGGGTTCTAGTGAGAATTCAGTGGATTTTTATGACCTGACATTGGGCCCCACCCTTAACAGAATCAGCTACTGCAAAGACATTCCAAGCTTTGTCATTCAAATGGACTTCTCTGCAGATAGCAGATATCTCCAGGTACAGTACCAATACGATATACCCAGGTGGCAAGTTCGTGTTAGTGAATGCATTTAAAGTTCCCTAGTCCGAGCTTCTCAACTCTTGCCTTCTTATCTTCCAACCAACAGCTCCTCTTTCCTCCCCCACATATCAGTGCGTTTATCCTCTAAATTTTTGTAGTGATCTTTTGCATACTTAATAATGCTAAACATGTAAATCAAGTAGCAATATGCTAGTATTCTGTAAACCTGTGGATTTTGTCTCTCACCTAATGCAATTCTTGTCCCGTTTTAATGATGAAAGGTCTCTAGTGGCTGCTATAAACGGCATGTCTATGAAGTGCCTTCAGGAAAACATCTTATGGACCATGCCGCTATTGACAGAATTACTTGGGCTACATGGACTAGGTAAATACTTCATATATTCACAAGGCAAGAACTGACTTTGAAGGCCAGTTAGAAAAATTGGAAAATCCTATTTCTGAACTGTTAGAGCCACTCCACCAAGGAATAGTAATTGAGTTTCAAGTTTCTGTTACCGTATCTTGAACTTTTCTTAGGAAGAGAATACGTAACAGTATGTTCACGTTGAGACCCTTTGTATTGAATATATTTCCATGTTTTATCAATTCCCATGATTTATCAAGGTTTTTTTTAAGGAAATGAAATCAAAGTTTTAAAGATACTCTGGTATTTTTCTTAACATTAAATTGAATGACTGGCATAAAGGTATTGGGTGCTGTTAAGCAACTATGAGTTCTCTATCTATGGGAATGCTATCTTGAATCTTTTAGAAGTCAAAGCTTATAAATCTGTTCTAATTTTCTGGCTGTATGACAGGTAACCATGACTATCGATTTTTTTTTTGGCCAATGAAAAATGCCACCAAATTTTTGTATCAGCCAGGTATTACGGTGGCTCATGCCTGTAATCTCTGACACAGGAGGCTGAGATGGGAGGATTGCTTGAGCCTAGTTTGAGACCAGCCTGAGCAACATAGCGAGAACCCATCTCTGAAAAAAATCTTTTAAAAAAATATTTCCTATATAATAAATCATTTTCATTTTTGTAGAGATGGGGGTCTCACAGTGTTGCCCGGGCTGGTCTCACCTCTTGGCCTCAAACAGTTCTCCTGCCTCAGCCTCCGAAAATGTTGGGATTACAAGTATGAGCTGCTGGACCCAGCCAAGTATCACTTTTAATTTGACAAATATTTCTATCAGTTTTTGGCCCGGTGCAGTGGCTCATGCCTATAATCCCAGCACTTTGGGAGGCCAAGATGGGAGGATCGTCTAAGGTCGGGGGTTCAAGACCAGCCTGACCAAAATGGAGAAACCCCATCTCTACTAAAAATAGAAAATTAGCTGGGCATGGTGGCACATGCCTGTAATCCCAGTTACTCAGGAGGCAGAGGTAAGAGAATCGCCTGAACCCAGGAGGCTGAGGTGGTGGTGAGCTGAGATCACGCCATTGCACTCCAGCCTGGGCAACAAGAGCAAAACTCTGTCTCAAAATAAGAAAAATAGTTCTATCAGTTTTCATAAAGTACTACTTTAATTATAAAATGAGTAATCTAGAAACCCTTCAAATTATAAAATTTCATTTTTAAAAGGAGATAATATACTGATGAAATTCAGGTATCCAAACAACTAGCCTTACCATAATTTACTTCTTGTATTTTAAGTAATACATTAGGGTACTTAAAATCGCCAATCAACTTTTTGAATATGGTCAACCTGCCCACCCTTGCTATGGTGAGTTTTCTTTTGTTCCTTCCCTCCAGTATTCTAGGAGATGAAGTTTTGGGAATCTGGTCCAGACATGCTGAGAAAGCTGATGTCAACTGTGCCTGTGTATCCCATTCAGGAATCAGTCTTGTAACAGGAGATGACTTTGGCATGGTTAAGTTATTTGACTTCCCATGTCCAGAAAAATTTGTAAGTATGTGTGTTTAGTATTATCAGTTTGCTCCTAATTTTGATGTCTGATCATCAGCACTCTTCCCATATATTTTAAATGTTTTGTCCTAATTTGAAAATACTTTCAAATTTGTATTTCTGAATTTTCCTCAAACTTTCTAAATCTATTTAGTCTGAAATAAAAGCTATTAGAGCCAGGCCTGATGGCTCACGCCTGTCATCCCAGCACTTTGGGAGGCCGAGGCAGGTGGATCACAAGGTCAAGAGATCGAGGCCATCCTGGCCAACATAGTGAAACCCTGTCTCTATTAAAAATACAAAAATTATCTGGGCGTCATGGCACATGCCTGTAGTCCCAGCTACTCAGGAGGCTGAGGCAGCAGAATTGCTTGAACCCAGGAGGCAAAGGTTGCAATGAGCCGAGATCGCACCACTGCACTCCAGCCTGGTGACAGAGTGAGATTGTGTCTTAAAAAAAAGGCTATTAGAAACAAATATTTTCCCTCAAGTAATACCATCTTTGGAAACTATCCTACAAAAGCTGTGATTAGCTTTTCATCAAACCTATACTCAAATTATCAAATTTCAAATGCTTTTCCTTAGAGAAAAATTGTCAGTGTACCTGGAGACATCTGACTGCCCAAACGGCCTGGTTTGTGTTAAGTGCAGATCCATCACTCACTCTGAAAAAGCATTCTAATCACTGGCTGTGGTGCTAACTCCCTACTCTCTCCATAGCTCTTGTGATAGATTACAGTCCCTAATAATAGCCTTTGACTTCTGTGTGCACCAAATGCCCTGAGCTTTGTCTGTCATTGCTTTTTAGGCAAAACACAAAAGGTTCTTGGGTCATTCACCCCACGTGACAAATATTCGATTTACCAGTGGTGATCGACATGTTGTTAGTGCTGGAGGGGATGACTGCAGGTTAGTAACTTTCTCAGCCCATGAAGAAGAGTAGACTGTGTTACTAGTTCAGAGATTTAATATACTAACTCCTACAGCTTTGATTTATGAAACCAGCTAGTCAACATTAGCAGAAGGTAGTATAACCAGATGGTTCTTAAGAATCTCAACTTATGCAAATATAGAATAAAAGGAGTTAATGAGGAAAAACATTACATATGTGTAATTGAAAGTTCAAATGAAAAATATTAAAATGTTATAAAAATCTAAAAATTGAACTTCCTGCAATTGTCTTCTCTAATTGCAGCTTATTTATCTGGAAATGCGTACATATGCCTCACTGAGAGATGCTGAGACGACTACACAAATTAACCTTGAGACCAGAATTACAGGGGAGAAGAAAAACCAAAACCAAACCCTGCATGGTCAAGTGGTGCTAACCCAAGACTGTAACAGGGAGAAATGCCCAGACCCATCAAAATAGTGAAAGACCGATCTATTCAAAATACTTGCTGTTATGTACTGGGTATAATCCATAATCCATACACTGCCAGATAATGCCATTTCAAGGAAGGATTGAATACTTGATAGTAAAAGCCAAGTCCCCGTGGTGTACTGGGAAGTGTGCAATTTTGGCAGACCTGCTGGGAAAATTTAGGATACTTCTTCACCCTTTACAGAAAAACTCAAAAACCCAATTTGGATAATTTTCATCATCTTTTTACTGAAATGGTTTCTTAGTGTTTATATTTTATTTTCAAGGTTCATTGTTTAATGAAGTATTTTATTCTTGCATTTCCGTAAGGAAAGGGAGAGTCATGATCACCCTAAAGGATCACAGTTTTTAAAAGGCAAACATTTCCCTAAGGAAATAGACAAAAGCTTTCCTGGAGAATCTGATGTTTTTTAAGCATTAATAAAGTCCTTTTTTTTTTTTTTTTTTTTTTAAAAATAAAGGACACTTTTCTCCTAATAGTTTTGAATTCAGGAACAGATCCAAAGTTAGTCATATATGGCTGCTTCATTTTCATTTTTGAGACATCAGTTTATGTTCAGACGCCATTTCTGTAACTGAAAATTTAAAACTGAATTGTAACCTCACTAATGCAAAAGTGGTAAATTCCCAATGGTGTACAGTTTAAAGGTTTTTCGAGAGCAACGGTATTTAACTGGAAGAGAGTGTTGCATATTTAATGATGTGGTCTAATATAATAGACATTTGTTTAACATGTAAACAAAAGTGTTAAATTCACATATACAACACTATACAATTTAATCACTCTTGGAATAAAATTTTTTAGCTTTTTTTCTATTGAGAAAATGTATTCAGCTAAATGTGTGCCACTCCATAGGCTTATTTCCAAAATGAATGAACCCAACTCCATTTGTAAAACTTGTCCATTAGAATTCCTTTTTTAGTGGACTAGGGCTGAATTCTTAGATCCTTTTTTCTTTTCACTTTAAATGCTGCCAAAGATCAGTACTCATCATTCAGGAATTCGCTGTCTAGCCTATCTGTAGTTTCCTGAAGACTGAAAATTATGTAGAGTGCTATTTAAAAATATATTTTTCTAAGTGTGAAGTTTAAGATGCTGTATTGGTCCTATGAGTTTTCACTTTAATGTGTTAATTGTCTTTATAGCATAATAGATCCCTTCAGGTTTCTGGAATACCATTTGGTTGGACAGGATATATGAAGATTCTTAATATCTATTTTCTGTGTCTAATACTTGGTTAATACTAAAAACAGAAATTACTAAATTACATCACAGAAAGCATAACCAGTGACTGAACCTGGTAGTTTTGAAGCTCTAAATTGCTGTGGCTGAAGGACTGATTATGGGGCTAAGCAGCTTGAAATGTAAGTTGGTACTCATTCAATAGATTCTCCTAAATTAAGCCAAATTTTGGAATACATGACTATTAATTCTACTCATGTATTTATAGTCAGTCAATAAAGGGGGAAAAAAATCCCTGAACAACCCATCCATAAAAAGAAAAATAGTCTACATTTCAGCCTGTTGCAGTTTTGAATTTGAAGTTTGCCAGCTTTTGGCTACAGAGAAATTATATTTCCATTACAGGACAGGTAGAAACTCTGTAACCTTAAGCATGTAAACTACATAGAATAAAACTGTTTCCGTTGCATTTTTGTCCTTCAAAGTGGCCGACCTGATAAATCAGTCTTAATCATTGCTGCTGTCAGTTTCACGACTAAAGATCATATTGACTAAGTAGTCATCCCCTGACCACGATTTATCAGCCAGCAATGAGGGGAAGGTGAGGAAACATGATAGGCCATACAGAATCTGCCCTGTTTACTTTTTTAACCCAGAGAATTATTTTTGTGTGCAGTATCTAAGCTCCTGATTGCGTAAACTGGGACTTCTGGCACCTTTCGTTGCGTTCATTTTCTGTGTAAAATGCATGCCAAAGCGCACCGTGCACTCTGGTTTCACATAGCCAACCATGCTTGTTTCCTTCCTTTTTTGCGATCCCTTTTTGTGGTGATCATTTTAGACCAAATCATCCAACAAATGTTTTAGGGTCAACCTTAGCTTGTTCTTAAGCCATAGTAACTGAAAACTTAAAATGTGTGTCTGGGCAGTGTCTATTAAATAGCAAAAACCAATCAGATTTTAGTACTTTATTTACTTGCAAAATGGCTGAACTAAATTAAGCCCTTGTTTCCCATTTGCTCTTTATAGTGAAACTGAGAACGAAACTATTTACCGTTTATAAATGATAGCTAAAAGGATATTTCCAGAAATTCAAACAATTTAAAATAAATTTCTTCTGCAGAGATGCAAAGCATCTCAAGTAATGCTGGAATGAACAAATGCCTTAAATTCAATGGAGTAAGCTTTTAGAATGAAGAAGAACTGTCATTTCACCCAAGCTGAAGACAATAGCCTTATGCTCGTGTGTGCTCTGTCTTTGCTGCTTCTCATGTTTCAAGCCTTTCCTGTGGGATCAGCACAGCAAAGTGCAACTTACCAAATGGTTTAATGACTGGTTAATTCTTTCTTCTCCCAATGGAAAAGCAATGGCAGCACAACAGTAGACTGCTGGCTTGACAATCTTAAAACATGAGCCTTTGCACATGCAGGTTTATCATCATTTGGGTATATGACTAAGCAAGTCAATGAACTTTTTAGCAGTTTAATTTGGTCCTGAGAATGTTGCAGTCTTTATTATCCCTTTTGCATTAATCTACTTTTCTAACCACCTTTTAAGCTTTAATTTTTAACACTTCTATACATCAAGTCTTTGAAATCAGTGATCTGTTTGTTATTTAACTCTAAAGCATTTGACACTTCTTGCCTTAACAGTTTTAAAAACCACACACACACACACACACACACACACACACACACACACAACTCTGTAATACAGTAGGCCAAAAGTTTCATCCTATCTTACAGTTTACCTATCTGATCTCTGTAATTATAGTTTTGTCATTTAAAATATACTATTTCAATCTAATTTTTACATTTCAAAAATTATCTTCAGTAGTAACTATGTATATTTTCTGTGGAGCTATTTCTGAGAATGTTATTTTTCAGAATGTGAGAATATATATGTACATTTATAATCTTGTGACTTTAAAGTCTGTTTTCAGATACCTTATGTAAATACTTGTAAAAAAATTTGTATAATTTTGTGATAATGTAGTTTCCCAAAAAATTTATTTAGAAGGTATTATGCCATTAGTAAATGTGTAGAACTGTTCCTGTTTTCTGCACTTGCCATTCCAGCTGTCTTCACTGTCCATACCCACCTCGTTCATCCTATCACAAAAGGCAAGGAAACTGGGAACTTTACCAAAGTAGCACTGAGCCTGAGGGGCCTGTATTATCATGCTTTTCAAACTAAATTCACTTAAAAATTAAAAAGCAGAATTGAGTATTTTCAGCAGCCTCCGTACCTTTGGCCAATCCTGTTTTCATGGTGGATTATGAACGTTATATAATCTTTGGGAAAAGTGAAAGCAGTTCAGTTTTCAGAATAATGGCACCTGCCTCACTGCCTCTCTCCACTCACACAGCAACCGTGGAGCCCCGTAAGCTGCAGCACCATCACTAACCATGACGTCAATTTCATATGCTGATCCTCACAACAGCAGTGCACAAACATGCCCCAAATATTTTAACAAAATGTAGCTCTTCTTTAAGCTGTCTTTGTATAGTAAAAACAAAACAAAAACACCCAATGTTAAAACCACTTAATAAACTTACAAACTTGAAAAATTAGACAATTCGGATAGGCAATAAACTTCATATTATGAAAGCAATATATTCCAAGTTTCAAAGATTTGACAAGTTTTGTAGAGTATTCATCAGTAGATGGAAACTTCCAAACTGCATGATCTTCTGCCAGGTAGGACTGAGTGTTATTCGCTGAGTGAACAGAACCAAAAATTGTTTTAATTTTATGCTTTGTATCCATATATACCATATATCTCAGTTAAAAAGTAGTTTTAGACAATATTTGGCCATAAGAATATAAATGGCAGATTTTTTTAGAAGAATTCAATTATATAAGCTAAAAGATAATACCATATGTAATTAAATTTTTAGGCCACACTAAAATATTTTGAAACTTGACCCTTCAATATTTCCCATTTGCTAATGTCAAAGAAAATGAATTTGAGATTCATGAACAGTACATGTACATATATATATACTCTTACTGGCCTTAGTATACTCTTACGGTAGTATATAATCAGAAGTTAAAATCTGGTTGGGTATGGTGGCTCATGCCTGTACTCCTGGTACTTTGGGAAGCCAAGGTGGGAGGATATCGCTTGAGCTCAGGATTTCAAGACCCCCATCCCTACTTAAAAAAAAAAAATTAGGTGTAGTGGCGGGCGCTTGTAGTCCCAGCTACTTGGGAGTCTCAGGTGGGAGGATGGCTTGAACCCAGGAGTTTGAGCTGCAGTGAGCTGTGATAGCGTAACTGTACTCCAGCCCGGGCAACAGAGCAAGATAATCTCTAGGTTAAAAAAGTAACCACTGGGTAACATAAAATTTAGCCCATGTAGTAAATTATTTTGCCAAAGGATCCTTGTATAATTATACAGCAAAGAAAAAAATTCAAAGTAACAGTCTAGTTTCCCATTTTGTGTGCTTATAAATTAAACTGCAAATTAGAAAAAGATTTGAAATGACATTGGAAAAACTATTGTTAATGTTTACCTGGTTTGAGGTCGAATCCATTTCAAGGCATGTCGTGGTGGTACATTAATGGTGGGATGGTAGAATGTGCAGTCCGGTCTCGTACACTGAGTGTTAAACCTACAGTGCTGAATACAGAGAACAGAGCTTCAACAACATCCATAAGGCTAATATCAGTAAACACACTTTTATTATGTGAGACGGGGTCTCACTCTGTCACCCAGGCTGGAGTGCAGTGGCATGATCATGGCTCCCTGTAGCCTCCACCACCCCAGGCTGGGGTGACCTCTTGCCTCAGCCTCCTGAGTAACTGGGACTACAGGCGTGTGCTATCACACCTGTTTTTTTTTTTTTTTTTTTTAAGAGATGGGGTCTCACTATGTTGCCTAGGCTAGTTTCAAACTCCCAGGCTCAAATGATCCTTCCACTTCTGCCTCTACCTCCCAAAGTACTAACAAGGACTGAGCCACCCCACCTGGCCAACATACAACTTAGGATGACAACAACCAGCTCAACCTAACCATTAACAAAGTAAGAGATCCCATCCATAATGACCATTTTAATACTAGTGAAGCCTTGAAAAAATGAACTTACTCTTGAGACACAAAATTCTAGTTAAAGAATCGCCGCAAGTGAAATTTCCAAAGATAATTTAGCATACCATATAAACTTCTAATGGATGCAGTAATTATCCTTTATACTTTTCTCTTGTACTCTCATCTACACCCAGTTACAGATGGGGCAAGTGAAGGCCTTTCATATACTCCTCAGGCTACTAGGGGAAGGAGATAATTCATTCTGAGCAACTAAACATCTGGAGAGTCATCAACCATCATCAATCTTTAGCACACAGACAATTAAAACCATCAGTCCAAGTTTAGATGGTTTTAAGCAGTACCTACGGGATTTCACCATCTCAGTTCTGGCATTAGGTTCAAACTCCGCCCCCCCACACCCCCCGAAAAACCACCCACATGCTTAAATGCAGAGAAAAATGAAAAATGTGACTAGCAAAGGCATGCCTCTTCCTACTGAGTGCTTAGGATACTAACATTAAACAGTTTCAGACCACTTGGCCTAAGGGGCCAGATGGAGACTTGGTGACAGTGAAGGAACAACTTAATAGATTTTACTGGCAAAAATCACAATTACTTTTGCACCAGCCTAGTAACTCTGACAAAAAGAAGTTAGATGAGTAATTTGAGATTTTATCGTTAAATTGATTTTTGGGAAAAGTTCTTACTTTTGGATGATAGAAGGGACATTCCATCTTCTTACAAGCTGGGAAGTAGCGGCAGAGCTGACTACTGGAAGGTGGTGCTGGCGGTGCCACTGCTAACAAAGTAAAAACCGGGACTCACCCAATCTGTCTGGAAAATCCATTTTTAATGCAGTCTACTGATTTTCTTATGAAAGTGAAAACCATTTTTAAATTAGAATGGTAAGGTTTATATATTCACTACTCAAAATACTTCAGAGTACTACAGATAGGCACACTTGCTCTTTAAAGACTGGTTGGATTAACTGATCCTGCCAAAATTATTTCTAAAACCACCTTTTTGTTTGTTCAATTCTGTTTGTTCATAAGATGCCATTTCACATTTTTTACCCAAATGCAGTTGCAACAGTAAGTTACTCACCTGGTTTTGGAGACAGTACTGGAATTCTTCTACTCACATGAGTGAAAGGACAATCTGGTTTCGTACACTTTGCATCATATTTACAATTTGGGTGAACAAACAAACATTTTTCAGCAAATTTACAATTGGGGAAGGCTCTACAAAACAAAAAAAAGTGTATTTCATAATCTTCTCAATGCATTATTAGTTTTTTGTATAAAGGCTTTTTTTATTATTTTTTTTTTAATTTTTTTTGAGACGGAGTTTCGCTCTTGTTACCCAGGCTGGAGTGCAATGGCGCGATCTCGGCTCACCGCAACCTCCGCCTCCTGGGTTCAGGCAATTCTCCTGCCTCAGCCTCCTGAGTAGCTGGGATTACAGGCACGCGCCACCATGCCCAGCTAATTTTTTGTAGTTTTAGTAGAGACGGGGTTTCACCATGTTGACCAGGATGGTCTCGATCTCTTGACCTCGTGATCCACCCGCCTCGGCCTCCCAAAGTGCTGGGATTACAGGCGTGAGCCACCGCGCCTGGCCAAGATGAGATTTTTTTAAAAAATTTACTTAAGTTCTGGGGTATACGTGCAGATCTTGCAGGATTGTTACATAGGTATACACATGCCATGGTGGTTTGCTGCCTCCATCCCCGCTGTCACCTACATTAGGTATTTCTCCTAATGTTATCCCTCCCCAATCTCCCCATCCCCTGCTATCCCTCCCCTAGCCTATGATACCCCAACAGCCCCCAGTGTGGGATATTCCCCTCCCTGTGTCTATGTGTTCTTACTGTTCAACAACCACTTATGAGTGAGAACATGAGTGACAAACACAGGCTTTTAACTCAAGCCAAGCCAGCAGAAAAGACGGAAGCTTTTGTGATTAAAAAATCACACCACTTAATAAGTCAGGTCTATGTTTTATGCAGTGAACTCAATACAATAAACACATCCTCTATGCAAGGCCTTGTGCAACAAAAAGACTCATCCCATATTCTCCTTATATGGATAGCCGTATTATTCCCACATAAATAGTTCCTTAAGAGAAGTTAAAAATGGAGATTCCATTCATAGGACCCTTGCTCCTGAAAAATAAGGCCCCTAAAAGACATCTCACAAAGTTCATTACATTAAGCCAGCCAACTTGTAAGGAAAAATTTAACCCAAGTCCAAAATTTTCATTATTCATAACTAGTCCCTCAACTCCTCAAAATCTGTGTATAGTGTGTGTGGCCAAAATGCATACAAACTGGGGCAGTTATACACCCATCTCCTTAAACGTACAGAATTCTTAAGAAACTCCAGGTATTTCTGTATCTCACAGGTCTGAGGCACAAAGAAAAGCACCCCTTCCCACCGCCCACCTCTCAACAGACACACATAAACAAGAAATACACTGCTCTGGAAAGGGCCATGGTAATCCTCACTGCATTTAGTTATAAAACTCAAAACTCATCCACAGAAAAGAAAACAAAATAAGGTATAAGATATAGACACTAAACTGAAAGCCAAAATCAGCTGGCTATGACTCATTTGCAGGGTGAGATGGGGTGATGGTACTCACCAGCAGGGTGAGATGGGGGATGGTACCCACTTTCAGGGTGAGATGAGGGAATGGTACCCACTTGCAGGGTGAGATGGGGGGATGGTACTTGCAGGGTGAGATGTGAAGATGGTATCCACTTTCAGGGTGAGATGGAATGGTACCCACTTTCAGGGTGAGATGGGGGAATGGTACCCACTTTCAGGGTGAGATGGGGGAACGGTACCTACTTTCAGGGTGAGATGGAATGGTACCCACTTTCAGGGTGAGATGAGGGAATGGTACCCACTTTCAGGGTGAGATGGGATGGTGCCCACTTGCAGGGTGAGATGGGGGATGGTACCCACTTGCAGGGTGAGATGGAAGGATGGTACTTGCAGGGTGAGATTGGGGATGGTACACACTTACAGGGTGAGATAGGGGCATGGTACTGACTTGGAGAGTGAGATGGGAGGATGGTACTTACAGGGTGAGATGGGGGTGGTACACAATTGCAGGGTGAGATGGGGGATGGTACTTGCAGGGTGAGATGGGGGATGGTACTCACTTGCAGGGTGAGATGGGGTGGTGGTAGGCACACTCATCCCCGTTTTTACAAGCAGGCCAGTACTTGCAGCGCTCCAAAAGTTTTTCTGGTTTCTGTGCCACACTCAGTTCACTCATCTCAGCTACAAAGAGAAAGGAATTAAAAGTATTTCATTCATTATGATCAATTAAGTACACAGCACCTTCAACAAATTTCCCACAAACCCCAGTCTTCAAATCTTCCGTTAAATGTACAGTCATGTAAAATAAGTAAGCCCAAATAATAAGATTAACACTGGCAACAGAAACCTATAAAAGACAACAGGAAGGAGACAATAGTTCTCACTGTGAAAAGGAATGAGGATAGTGCTTCTGCAGCTAAGGCCAAAGTTTTCACCAACAATTCTAATTCTCAATACTAATTCACAGCTGAATTAAAAGAGAGGGGAAGGATGTTAAATAGGGAGCCAATAAAATTAAAAACTGAAAACATGTAAGGTGATAAGGAAATGTAAATTCTCACATGCCAGCAAGATTGTGAGTGATCCAAATACAAAAGTTTCCCACTTGCTGAGCTGTAAGTCTAGGTGCTAAACTCACAACAATGTCTATTTTTACTTTTTTTGGTCAAACAGGGTCCTGCTCTGTCATCCAGGATGGAGTGCAGTGGTGTGCCAGTGGCGTGATCTGAGCTCACTGCAACCTCTGCCTCAAGTGATCCTCCTACCTCAGCCCCTACCCAAGTAGCATGTACCACCACGTCTGGCTAGTTTTTATCTCTCTTTTGTAGATAAAGGGGTTTCACCATGTTGCTCAGGCTGGTCTTAAACTTTGGGACTCAAGCAATCTACCCACCTCGGCCTCCCAAAGTACTGGGATTATAAGTATGAGCCACCATGCTCAGCCAGCAATGTCTAAAAAGGGGGAAAATATTTTTGCCTACAATGGGGTCACAAATGCCATCACCAACAGGGACTGGGCAATTCCCCTAACACAACAAGACTGACTGGGCTGACGACGATAAATCCAGTAAGGGACAGATGGGGAGCTGCAACCTGGAAAGCAAGTACCACCCCATTCCCTGTGCCATGTCCAATCACAGCTTCAATTACTATGACAGGGCAAAGAGGGACCCCTGTTGCCAGATTTTTATTACGTTTCAGTAGTCAAAAATCTGCTTTCAATGAAACTGTAATGCTGGTGATTTATTCAAATAACACTGAATTCCTGGGCAAGGTGGCTCACACAGGTAATCCCAACACTTCTGGAGGCCAAGGCAGGTGGATCACCTGAGGTCAGGACTTCGAGACCAGCCTGACCAACATGGGGAAACCCCGTCTCTACTAAAAATACAAAAATTAGCTGGGCGTGGTGACACAAGCCTGTAATCCCAGCTACTTGGGAGGCTGAGGCAGGAGAATCGCTTGAACCCAGGAGGCAGAGGTTGCAGTGAGCCAAGATTGCACCATTACACTCCAGCCTGGGCAACAAGGGCAAAAGTCCACCTCAAAAAAAGCAAACCAAAACAACAACAACAAAAAAACCCACAAAACACTGAATAAGTAAAATTACAGCTAGAGGTGATAATCTGCTGCTAATTTCTGGCCTGAGACACCTTAACCTCCCCCAAAATATCATCATGGGTATTATGTATTATGGTTCACATTCATGTTCACATAAGCAAGTATCACTTCAACTATATTCCTCTAGTCCTCAGCTAGACACTCTGCAAATGTCAGCTAAGTTCTCTGAATTCCATTTCCTCACCTATACAAAGAGAAAATAATGTCTTCCTTAGAGTCTGATGATTAAATGGAAAAAATACAAAACAGGCAACCAATCATAATAGCAGCAGCAGCTAGTACTGTGAGTACTTACTGTTCCAGTGACCCACATTCTGTCCTCATTACAGGAGAACAAGGCACACAAATCCAGTCATGCAGCCCAGATAGGAGCATCATCAAAGAGCAATTATGACAATGCCTGATACATACAATTTTCTATGCTACTTTAAAAATAGTAAAAGTCACTGGGCACGGTGGGTCATGCCTGTAATCCCAGCACTATGGGAGGCCAAGGTGGGCAGATTACTTGAGCTCAGCCTGGGCAACACGGTGAAACCTGGCCTCCACTAAAAATACAAAAAATTAGCCGGGCACAGTGATGTGCACCTATAGTAACCAACTACTGAGGCAGCTGAGGTGGGAGAATCACTTGAGTCTGGGAGGCTGAGGCTGCAGTGGGCCTTGACTGCACCACTAACGCCAGCCTGGGCAATGGGAGTAAGACCCTATCTCAAAAAAAAAAAAAAAAAAACAGTAAAATTCATTTTAGTTCTAAGATACAAGAATATTCTTAGTTCCAAAGAAAATCTGAGATGACTGGAGTTTCACTGACTTTTAAATTTTTTCTGTCATCCCTGCCGAGTAAATGTGTCTTGCCTTTTTCCTATAATAAATTACACACAGGAGACTATAATACACACACAAGAACCCAGTACAAATAAAAGATTAAGAGAATACCCAAGAGAAGCCTAGCTGGGAAGTAAAGTAGCTAGATAATCAGGAACAATATAATACTTTACAAAGAACCTTTATTATCACAATAATACTTTACAAAGAAACGATCTTTCTGATAGAAGCATTAAGTCATAATGTTTCTATCAGTCATTTCTCTGGCTGACACTGACTTTGTAAGCTATTAAACTTTTCCTGTTCAAATTTTAAGAGGCAAATTCACTTTTTATTGAAAGCTATAGGTTGGGCGCGGTGGCTCACGCCTGTAATCCCAGCACTCTGGGAAGGCTGAGGTGGGTAGATCACTTGAGGTCAGGAGCTTGAGAGCAGCCTGACCAACATGGTGAGACCCCATCTCTACTTAAACCAAAATTAGCCAGGCACGATGGTGCATGCCTGTAATTCCAGCTACTTGGGAGGCTGAGGCGGGAAAATGGCTTGAACCCGGGAGGTGGAGGTTGTAGTGAGCTGAGATCACACCACTCTAGCCTGGGGGACAGAGAGAGACTCATTCTCAAAAAAAAAAAAGGGCTATAAAATCTGTGCTGCCATATGATGGTTAATGAAAAGGTACAGGTTGAAACAGATGTTGCTGTTTGAAACAACCCAACATAAAACCAACCAGAAGCAATTGCAGTTTCAAACTCCTTGCTCACAAGGGAAGAGGTACAGAGGCTAGAGAATGCTGAGAACTGCTCTGCGGGAGTCTCTCCAGCCAGACCCATGTGCTAATTCTCACAAAGCTTCATCCTTGAGCAGCAGCAAATAACTGAGTCCCCAGTCAAAGCAATGGAAAGGAGGCTCAGCACTCATCACAGCTGTCGGCACAATGGCCATGGCACTGGCAAGAATGTTTACTAACGTGTTATTTACAGTGTCACTGCTGCTACATGTATACCCCCCATAAAGCCTCATATGGACATCTACATTTAAAATGAAATCAGATCCTCGCAGACCAAAAAATTAAACTACCATATTGAAAAATCAAGAGTTGTGAAAACACTGGAGTTTTCTCTTTAGACAAAACATACAGAGTCAAGAAATCTGTACTGCCTGATTACTGCAGCTTTTACTATTTTCAAGTTTTTCTTCCTGTTGATAAGGTCAGATTTTCAACTCCCTCCACTAATCAAAAGCACAACACCACATCACTGGTCCACAGGAAACACATCCAGTTAAAATAAAGCTAAGTGTTACTGCTCCACTAACATATGATCTCCCTCTGAAGTCTATTTTTAGTGATCTAAAAAGGCAGTCAATACATTTTCATAGAAATATCTTCCAAGAGGACTAATCAAGGAAATGTTTCAAAATCCATTACTGTTCTTCAACTGAATCTGTACACTTTTAAGATTCAGTAATTATCCCTCCTGCCAATGAAGAGGTGTTTCTGAAAATTTTAGAGGATATGAGGAACATAATTATCGTTCTCTATCGTGAATGAAAATGATCAGTGTTGCCACTGATACCCAGTGAGAGAAGAAGCAGTGATAAACTGTCACCTGCCTAAAAGCGTGGTGCTATCTGAATTAAGTTCATCTGAGTTCTGCTAAATATTACTCTCCAACATTAATTTAAACAGTTCCAAGAAGTATCCTGACAGAGTAAGTGAGAAACTCCTTTCAAAGAAATTTCACTGAGGTAGAAATAGCAGCAAATCTAAATTTTTCTCTCAAGTTAATTACAAGAGACTATTACCAATAAAAGGGCAAAGTGGCAGTACAGTTTCTGAGGAAAATAAAAAGGTAAACAAGGCATCAAGAATGATGGTCCACCCTTTAGCCAGCATAAGGAAGGGGACCCTTAGGTTCCATGGCTGAACTCCATTTTTGCACTGGAGTAACAGCCCACCTATGAAACAGACACAGAAAAAAGAGAGTCTGAAATATAATTGGTGGTTTTGTCTGAAAGAAGAAAAAAGGCCATTACTGAATATAAATAAAAGCAAGGCCTTTAACCAATATTCATTCAAGGCAGAGAAACAAGTCAAAGATTCCCTTGACAATGACAGCACCCTGAAAATCTGAGCTCTCAACACACCGTTGGAAAAGCTACCATTTGGGTCCTCAAGCTGCCTGCTCAGCAAGTGCAACTGCTGTGGGTGGAGGAGACCTCTGAGTCCCTTGTTTGAGGCTGCAGTTTGGTTTACGGGTTTCATTCCTTCAAAGCACATGTCCTCCTCTTGATCTGACATGTATCCTGGGGGGCTGGGGACACCATCCAGCGTCACTATAAACTTGGGACTTGCAGGTTTATCTGGTTGTACAAGATCTCTGCCAGACAGATAAAAAATACCATAGAATTAGGGAAACAAACACAAAACGCTGAGCCCCCTCAAGTGCTCTTCAGTAGAACTATCACTCCCTTGCTTAGTGTTTGGTTCAATAAAAAAAGACCAGGTAAGGCTTCCAGGTGCAGCACTGGGGGGTTCCCTACTAATACACAATGACCAAGGCAAGTCACAGTGGCATCATCACCAGTGACCCTCCGGCCTGCACTTACTAAGGACAATCTCCCCTCAAGCCTGACCCCATTACCCATTTGATCCTCATAGGGTCAACATGGAAATAAACCAAAAAATTAGCATCAATGTTCAGAACACAAGGGCCAGCAGCATTTACGCTAATTCATTATCTGTATGTCTGTTCTTTTATAGAATCAGTCAATTTTCTAAGGAAAAAAAAAAAATCACCCAAACCTGATCCGCCAACTCCCTTTAGATTTCCTGATTATGGTCAGTTGGCTTTTAAACTAGCATTTCCTGGATTTGCATAAAGAAAAGAATCTTAATACAGTTAAATCATACACTGAGCTCTATTTTGTGGGTTAATGGATTTCTGAACAAGAAAGATGAACTGGAATTCTTGAAAACTGAATTTGGCTAACTATTCATAGGCTAGCTACTGAATCACTGAAAGCATTCTACACTAGGGGCTGGGGCAGGGAGGAGGGAAACTGCAAATGAACGGTTAACCTGTACTATCTAATCACACAGATTAACTACACAAGAAAAAGAAACCATCTACCGTGTCTGCATAAGGTGTCCTGAAAGTACCCGAAGGGAATCTGCAGTCTTCATCCCCGACTCTTGGTTTGGTGCCACTACTATTTCCTCAGACAGCTTTGGCTTCTTCAGAATAAATGATCTTGTGTCTGCATGGACCATGGATTCCATGTCATAGTAATCTGAGCCAAAAAAATTGGCCACAAATGTTTACTTTTGAATATACCTTGCATTCCCATCATCATACACGTGAGAAGAACGTCAATCTTTTATATATTCAAATTATTTCAAAGGAAAATCACAACTGGTTCCACTCAGGAAAATAGGGCTGTAATTCTATTCCAAACATGTTTTCAAAGAACTCAAAGAGCCCTTTCCTCCAGGGCACAGTAGAAGTGATTCTGATTAACACTCCCTACCTAGAGCAGAGAAAGGTTCTCAGGTGAGGCATCTAATGAGGTATTAACAATATACCCTTAAAGTACAACAGTCTTTCCTAAAAACCTGGAGAATCTGAGTCGTAAGGCTCCCTACAATTGTAATAGACTACTGAACCACTTTTCAAAAATCTGGTTTGTTCACCTCACACAGTACCACATACAGCTAAGAATCACGTCCTGATAAAAAGAATTCAAGTGGCATAATTTCCAACTGGTTGCAGTCCGAGGACTTTTAAAGGGAACTGAAAGATGAATGGGCACTTACACATGCGTATCAAGAAAAACGCGGGCCTTGAATGCAAAACCCATAAGCTCACATCATGTACAACATGCTTAAGGCTATTTTATAAAATATGCCAAGACCTACAACCCAGAATGGATATGGATGACCTATCAATATGCCATCAACAGACTGAAGTTAATACATTTCTTTTAAAGCTTAGAGACCAAAATTCACAAGATAATTCATTCACATTCATTCACTGAGTATTTACTGAACAACTAAAAGAACTGAGCTAGGTACACAAGAAAAAAAGAAAAATAGACACATGTACAATTTCAGAACAGCATGACCCAAAAGGAACGCCAACAAGGTGCTAAGAATACAGAGCAGTCCACTCCAGCCAAGAACCAAAGACAAGCTTACCAAGGAGGAACATCTGAAGTTGGCAGTAAAGGAACGAGCAGGAATAAACGAGAAGAGAGAGTCGGAGACACAAACGCAGCACTTGAGGCAGAAGAAAACACATGTAGAAGGAAAGGGACTTTCACAAGGCCTAAGGTATCTGAGAAAGGCTATAATGTGGAATGTCTGGAAGGGTGTGTGTGGTGGGCTCAGCGGTGCATGGCAAGGAAGGCTGACATATATAATAAAGGTTCTTCTATGCCTCAGTGACTCTGGATTCTGGTCTCTACATAGTAAGAAATCAAGAGGCCTGGTGTGGTGGCTCACATCTATAATCCCAGCATTTTGGGAGGCCATGGCACAAGGATTCCACAAGCCCAGGAGTTTTGAGACCAGCGTGGGCAACATAGTGAGACTTCGCATCAACCAGCAAAAAAAAAAAAAAAATTAGCCGGGTGTGGCAGCACATGCTTGTAGTCCCAGCTACCTGGTACTTGGGAAGCTAAGGTGGGAGAAGCGCTTGGTCCCAGGAGGTCGAGGCTACAATGAGCATGATTGTGCCACTGCACTCCAGCATGAGTGACAGAGGGAGACCCCATCTCAAACCAAAAAAAGAAAAAAGAAATCAAGAGAGGTTCCTAAGTAGGGAAGTGACCTGATCAAATTGGTTTTTAGAAAAACAGACAGTGTTAAGAAAGAACCAGAGTCCTTGACCTGTTGTTGCCGGGAGAGAGGGTGAGGCTCTGAATGAGAAGGTTCTCTGCCATCTGTCCTGGTCCCATATAGTTGAGAGGAAGAGAAGACATACTCCATCTTGGGAAGGGGCACACCCGCCTTCCCCAGTAAGGGGAGTACAGATGGTAAAAGGACACAGGTGGAAAAGAAAGCTGGGAGAGAAACTTAGGAAAGGAAAAAGAGCAAAGTTAAAGAGGACGAAGATACATTTCAATAGGAGATTTATTTAAAGTGACTCTCCATGTTTAAGAGGAAGTAGAAAATTCAGATTTGACCTGTAGGTGGAGGTACAGAAGACGCCAAGTTAAACTGAACGTGACAGAAGAGTGTTTAACATACTTAGGTAGCCATTTTTCATTGAATCCTCACTCAATGCCTAAAAAAAGTAGTTTTCCTCCCATGTTATAGATGACCATTTGCAGCTCCAAGTTATTAAATGATTCGCCAAGGTTTCACCACTATCAAAGACGGGCCCAAACAATGGTCCAGGGGGCAGCTTCACTCCTTACCACCACCCTGCACTTTTTAAGATGAACGAGTTCTGCAAGTTTACAGGTTGGGTGAACACAGAAGAGATGAAAATAATGCCGAAGGTGGGGGAGAGCAAAGCTAACCTTTTGAGGAGGAGTGGAGGAGAGGAGCTGATACATGAGAATGAAAGGGAAGGAGAAGAATAGAGACAGTGAAGTCCTGGAAGCCAAAAGGTCAAAGCTTAGAGAAAGTATGGGAAGCCAAGTGTAACACACTCCAGGGTTGAGGAAGCTGTGCACCAACAGCAGACCTATCCCTCCCACACACCTCTCTGCAAGCTGAAAGTCAGCAGCCTGGGTCACATGGAGACCAGACAAACTGAGTAAGTAACATCTTCTGAGTAAAAGACCACAGGCTGAGTCCACGCATTTACTTTTTGTTCCTTCCTGAAAGCCCACAAAAATGTCAATAAGGGTTTTACGTTTTAAAAACTCACTAAGAAAGTAAGTGTACAAAGAAATTTTGAAAGTGGAAAACAGATGATTAGGAACTAAAGGGATCTGTAAGAGCTGAATTCTAAGGCAATAATGAAGCAATCCTATTCAGAACACAAGATTCTCCAAAGGCTGAGGAACTGGCAGTAAAACGGACCTTGAGAAGAAATGAGAGAGATGACAGGCAAAAAAGAGGTGTTGGCGGTATCCCTCTGAGAAGCAGTTAGTTCTTCAACTCTAATTCCAGGTAACTGTTTTCTTTGAGACAGTCTTGCTCTGTTGCCCAGGCTGGAGTGCAGTGGTGTGAGCTCAGCTCACTGCAGCCTCCATCTCCTGGGTTCAAGTGATGCTCCTGCCTCAGCCTCCCGAGTATCTGGGATTACATGCTTGGCTGATTTTTCTATTTTTTAGTAGAGATCAGATTTTGCCATGTTGGCCAGGCTGGTCTTGAACTCCTGACCTGAAGTGATCTGCCCACCTTGGCCTCCCAAAGTGCTGGGATTACAGGCATGAGCCACCACGCCTGGCCACTGTTTTCTTGGTTTTGGTCCTTGCCACACCAATCCCGATCTCCACACTGAAGACACCTGGGATGACGGGCGATGTGCTTTCCTGTAGATTCTCATAGAAGAGGCCTATGGATGAAGTAATCAGGGTCTCTGCCAGAAAGATGCTACAACAAAATCAACTGGGTGTACACTGTTAAAAAATTTCTAAAGGCAATTAGATTTCCCGATGAAACTTTACCCATTGCATGCATTCTCCCTTGGAGAAAGTGGAGCTTTAGACTCTTCAGAGGGTAACAACAGAATCCCTGGACCAAGAGACACTAGCCATGATGAAAGAAGTACTGAACTGACAATGGTGGTGAACGGTTATGTAAACATTACATAATAATTAATGTTGAGATGCCTCCCCCAGCCTTCTATCCCTACTTAAGCTCCCAGAACTCTAACTACCAGGCTATTATTTGAAAAAACCTTTTACTGGAGAAGCTGACCAGCCTGAGAGGAAAGACTTAAAGGCAGTGCCATCAGGGTGCCCACAAACTAGACAGGCAGGAGAAATCACTGTCCAACACAGGATCTATTCTCAAAAAGTCAAAGAACCCTATGCCCCAACTCATGAACCCAGAGTACCAGTGAGCTTCTGAGTGCTCCACTCTTTAAATGTAAGACCACCTAGGATCCCCAAACATCAGAGAAACCTCCAGCATAAAAGACAACCAAAACAGACCACTTATAGAAAACAAGACCAAGCAGGGAGGGGGAAGAATATCAAAACAACCCTTCATATCCTCAGAGAAATAACAAAAAGTATTGCATACATAAAACAAAATCAGTATGTTTTTTAAAAAGTAATAGAATATGAGGAAACAAAGGGCTCTTAGAATAAAAAATGTGATAGGAGCTAAGGACTGCAGTCATTCATAAGCATCACAGAACTACTTGATGTTTCAAGCTGCGTGCACTATGGATACAATGAAAGGCACAAAGAAACAGAAAAGAAAACATGCAGGAGAGCTGGTGAAGTGGATCCCACACACAGACCTTGGCTGCCAACCTTTTCAAAGCCTCCTGTGTAGGAGGCAGGACAGACTGCTGGGAGATGAGAGAGCAATGTCTGAACACCTCTACAGACAGAAGAGAAGCGGCAGAGGATGAAGTTGGAGGGGTGCAGTCACATGCCAGTGCTCACCAATCCAGTGGGATCTGGGCTGTAGTGGAGGCTGACCCTTGAGAAGGTATATAGCACACTTTCTGAGGTGGAAACCTTGGGAAGGGTCAGGAACAAAGTGACTCACTGTGGAGTCCTGACTGAAGGGAAAGAAAATCTAGGAAGGGACTAACTGGGAGGGGTCAAGGGACCAGAGCATCCCACAAAGGACAGACTCAGGGGAAACAGGACTGAGACGATTCTGGGTCTCTAATGGTTGCCTGTGTTTATCCTGCAGTCATTCTTAAGACACTGAACATGCATCTGCGAGGGGCTGGGCACTGAGGACAGAGACAATAACAACGAAGGTGTCAGCTCCAGTCCTGAAGTAGCCCTTGGCATGTGTGTCTGTGGGAAGAGGAGGGGAAACAGATAAACTAAAGCGGCTCTAGAACAAGTTCCAGGTGTGGCCCTGGTGATAAGATTCCAAAGTGAAGTACAGGAAGATAAGGCTAACCAGGTGAAAAAGAGGATACAAAAGCCAGGCACGGCAATGGCAAAGGCTGGGTGGAATAGGAGGACAAGTCAGAAACTCAAGTCATTCCTGACAGCAGGAGAGTGACAGCCAACAGTGCTAGGGACACACGTGCAATGGCGTGAAAGGAATAAAGCTTTCCAATGAGGCAAAAAATTTAAACACTACATAACATGAAGAAAACGCAGATCTTATCTCCTGGCCCTAAAATATTTTCACAGATCTAAATATAACATCTTAGGGCAGGATCTAAGAGATAATGAGATACATTAAACGGGGTGTAAGAAACGGAAATGGCAACTGAAACTGCTAGATTATAGTACAACTATAAACATTACCAACCTTGACTGATCTGCAGAGTTTCTGCCATTACTGGGTCAATTTGTAGTCGGGATAATAATTGCCTCTGTTGAGTTCCTAGAATATAAATTTTAAAACTTCACTAAGCTTACAACACAGACAATACGAGCATGTGGTTCCCAAAAATCAATCCTTCTGGGTTCTTAACTGAAAGTCTTAAAAGTAACTTAAAACTTCAGCAACGAAATTTTATACTATTTATGGACCAAAGAATATCCTGTAAGACAAAAAAGGCTGAACTCAGGGTTAAACTAAAAGTGCCAATGTAAGACACTCCTGGTTCTCCCTCTGTGGGGATATCAGTTTTCCTGGATTTGAATTCTGTGGGGAAAATAAAGGTGGTAAAAGGGTGGAAAATCCAGGGAGAGGCACCTTGTGGCCCAGCAGCTCACATCACAGCCAACTGCAAAATAAAGATGGCAAGCACCTCCCTCCATCACCTGGGCTCTTACCATCACGACTCACTCACCCATGACCTTTGAAGGTAACAAATAGCAAAACAAAACACTCTAGAATCATCTAAATATAAACTTCCTAAAAGACAAACTATGGGCTTCAATGCACGCTAAGAAAACAAGACACTCAGCTGTGGAGTCCACACCAGATGTCAGGAAGCATGATAGTAACTGTTTGGCTCTCCCACAAGAAAAGATGTTCAACTACTTATTTCTTCTAAAACAGGTTCATAACATTAATTCCTAATATTAGGTTCACAATTTCTAATAATAATATGCTCAGCAGTCTGCACAAAATAAGGTCAAAAAAGTGATTTTATCTTTCTTCCATTTGATGTTAAGGTCCTTGAGGATGGGAGAATGTCATTAGCAGACATCAGATGCTCACTTGCTCATTATTAGGTACTGCACTACAGTGCACAAAGGGATGTAATTGACAGGGCTGCAAATACTGAAATCTTATTAAGATGCCCACATCCTAATTTTTGGTACATCCATTGCAGGTGGCTTCACAAGGACAGGCTTTGCTTACACAGTGCGAAGACAAGTGGGCAATCTCCCACCAAACACATTTCATTAAAAGGGGTTTTTAAATTTTAAAAGATATAACCAATTTGAAATTTTATCAGTTGATTTCTTTTAAAACATATGGCATATGACATTTTATTGGTGCATCCCAAAAATGTGAATTCCTTCCAGAATTATTACCGAAAAAAGCACACATTCTAAGGAACTGTAACCAAGATGTCACTTAGGTCAAGCTGTATTCCTGTGGGAAGCTTGGAGAACTGAGCTAAAAGGTTACAGGAAGAAGGCTCTTTCAATCTAAATACTGCAACAGGACTTCACATAAATAGTAGATGATGAAAGAATTAGGCATTTTAAAATAACTTCACACAGATACATGAAAGACCATTCTTCCACATTTCAAGTTTTGCTTTATTGCTCTAGGTTCATCTTTTTTTTTTTTTTTTTTTTTTTTTGAGACGGAGTTTCGCTCTTGTTACCCAGGCTGGAGTGCAATGGCACGATCTCGGCTCACCGCAACCTCCGCCTCCTGGGTTCAGGCAATTCTCCTGCCTCAACCTCCTCAGTAGCTGGGATTACAGGCATGCGCCACCATGCCCAGCTAATGTTTTTGTATTTTTAGTAGAGATGGGGTTTCACCATGTTGACCAGGATGGTCTCGATCTCTTGACCTCGTGATCCACCCGCCTCAGCCTCCCAAAGTGCTGGGATTACAGGCTTGAGCCACCGCGCCCGGCGGTTCATCTATCTTTTCAAAACATCGTTTTAGAGAGTTCAGTTAAAGAGGATGGAATTCTGATCAATTCTAGGATTCTAAGTTAAATCAAGCAGAATCCAAATTTGTCATTAAAGGTCCATGAAAAATTCAAGTTCTCTGTAACTTGCTCCCTCCACATCAGAGCTACAGACGTGGAAAGATACAGATCAAAGGATGGGTACCTAGAAGACATTGTATATTAAGAGTTTACCTTTCTCAACGTTTCTAAGGAAACCAATTATTTTTATATATCAGTAGGTCTTGACTGTGATTAAGTAACTTCTTCTTTAAGATCTTCAAATTGTCTACTGTATTCAGATGTTGTTGAATATTCACTCATTTTAACCTCAAAAGATGAAATTTTTGCTTCATTCTGGGACACTCTTAACATTTAGACCAAACAGATTTGCTTCCACTGTCAAAATAGGAGCTTTCATTCCTTTAATTTCATTGATATCAGCTGCTATTGTCCTTAAAAGGGAGAAAATATTGTCTCATTCAGTGAACAAGAGGAGCTTGTTACGGAACCTAGGTCCACTGGCTCCGATGGAAGAAAAACTGGTAGAGGTGGTGATGGAAACTTCGAAGACATTCTCCTAAAGGTGATAGAAACCTCAAAGACATTTCGTAAAATTCTCTCTCTCCCTTAAAATCTGGTAATTTTTTCTTCACAGCTCATTAAGTTATTTCATCAAAAGTAAAAGCAGTGATCAATGCTGCTACCTTAAGAAGTATTAAAAGCAAATAACATCTTAACCTATAACCTAAAAGATAGGGTTGTACATTTCCAGAGTCAGATCTCAAAAGTAAATGTGAAAAGCTAAACATACCAGACCAATTGCCTCTTCGCTACAACTAAGAAGCCCTAACATGCAGGGCCCTCTATCCTCTAAGTCCTACCATACATATAGCTCCTCTTCCAACAAAACCTATTATTACATACAAAATAATCCTGGTTTCTGATTGGCTGAAACAGACATGTGACCCACAAAGAATTTTCTTTTATTTACTTCATGTGATGAGAACACTGAAGAGCTACGACGTTAAGCAATATAACATCAAGTGCTTTACACCTAAATATGATATGCATTAAATGTATTTTTCCCCTTTCATCAACTAAACCATAAATTTTTACGCTTCAGATTTCTGAATTGTTTTGAGTTGTAGTTCCCCTTGAAATTAGTATATAACATTACTGAAACTGAGAAATCCTTTGGAGGGAGAAGGCAGAGAAAGTAACTGGACCCATGATGCAAACAAACATCTTTAAAGATAAATGTGGTAATAATGGAATTCAACTTCACTAACACAGTATCGTGTACCTTTAAGGACGGAGAAATAAGAACTCAACCTTGGCTTAATACTAGACTATTATTAGATAGGTGTTTCTTAAATATTCCTTCCCATTTTGTGGGTTGTCTTTGTTTTTGTGATAGTATCTTTTGAAACACAAAAATATTAAATTTTGATGAAGTTCGATTTATCTTTTTTTCCTTTGGTTGCTTGTGCTTTGGTGTCATATTGAAGAAATCATTCTCAAATCCAAGACATATCTATTTTTTTCCCTAAAAGTTTTATAGTTTTAGATCATATATTTAGGTTTTTGATCCATTTTGAGTTAATTTTTGTATATGACATAAGGTTCCAACTTCATTCTTTTCCATGTGGATATTCAGTTATCCCAGCATCATCTGTGGAAAAGCCTATTCTTTTGTCAATAGACTCTTAGCACCGCTGCCAAAAATCAATTGGTCATGAAAGTATGCATTCATTTCTGGATTCTCAAATCTGTTCCATGGGTCTGAATGGTCATCCTTATGCCAGTACCAGTCTTGATTACTCTAGCTTTGTATTAAGTTTTGAAATTGAGCAACATAACCTTGCTAACGTTATTCTTTTTCAATAATTTTGGCTATTCTAGGTTCCTTTTTATTCCCATATGAATTTTAGGATCAGCTTGCCAACTTCTACAAAAAAGCAACCAGGGATTTAAAGAGACTGAGTTGAATCCATAGATTAACTTGGGGACTACTGCCATCTTAAGTATAGTAAAGACTTCCAGGCTGGGCAAGGTGGCTCATGCCTGTAATCCCAGCACTTTGGAAGGCTAAGGTGGGTGGATCATGAGGTCAGGAGTTCCAGACCAGCCTGACCAACTTGGTGAAACCCCGTCTCCACTAAAAACACAAAAATTAGCCAGGCATGGTGGTGTGGGCCTGTCATCCCAGTTACTCGGGAGGCTGAGGTAGGGGAATTGCTTGAACCTGGGAGGTGGAGGCTGCAGTGAGCTGAGATCTTAAGATTGTACCACTGCACTCCAGTCTGGGCAACAGAGTGAGACTTTGTCTCAAAAAAAAAGAATAGTAAATCTTTCCATGTCCTTAATTTGAGAAAAGGACGTTTTTACTTTGGTTTACTCCCCAAGCAAACACTTAAGATATGAAACATATAGGGATGCAAGCTGGTAGATGCTGCTCACTACAGCCTCTTCTAAAAGAATCCTGGCTGGGCACGGTGGCTCACACCTGTCATTCCAGCAGTTTGGGAGGCCAAGGCAGGTGGATCACTTGAGGTCAGGAGTTGGAGTCCAGCTTGGCCAATGCAGCGAAACCCTGTCTCTACTAAAAATACAAAAATTAGACAGGCCTGGTGGCACGCACCTGTAATTCCAGCTACTTGGGAGGCTGAGGTATAAAAATCATTTGAAACTGGGAGGCAGGTCTTACAGTAAGTGAGATCACGCCACTGCATTGCAGTCTGGGTGACCGAGTGAGACTCTATGTCTCAAAAAAAAAAAAAAAAAAAAAAAAAAAAGAGGAATCCTTATAAAGAATTGTAGTCTTTGGTTTCGTAGTCAAATAGATGTCACTTACAATAATAGAATCAAGAACATGCTAAGTGCTGGAATTTATAAAATAAAAATCTGTATTCAGTCCTCCACTATATGAATCAGTCTTCAAAATTCCAGACAGAAAGTAATTTTCAAAATTCAAAAGGATTTGGATTCACAGACTTTTTTTTTTTTTTAATAGAACCAGCTGACATAGGACATCCATAGTAACTATTAACAGCAAGACACTTTCAGCCAAGTACCATCTGCAAACCAGCTGGCTCACTAGAGGACAAATAATCTCAAGCAAAAAAGTAGGAAAGATGTCTAACAGAACGGGTCGTAGAGAAACAAGAGCCCGTGTGATGGCACCTGTACGCCCACTGTGTCCAGCCCAACTTTAGAATGGAAAATAAGCAAGGACCCTTCCTAAGACTCCAATATAAATATTCATCAGCAGAGAAAGTTTATGTATTTTAACATTCACTTCTACCAGTAATTCTGAAGTAAGTGCTACTGTTATCCTTCATTTATAGATTAGGAAACTGGGGCACAGAAAGGTTAAAGTCAACTAGTAAACTACAGGGTCTGCACCATAGGCAGTCTGGGTCCTGGGTCCATACTCAAGGACTCTTGATACATTAAATGGAACAAAAAAACACATCACAGAGAGCTCTGTGTGGTTTAATTCCTGCTTTATATGTACGTGTGTGTGTGTACATAGTAAACGTATAATTCCACTTTATATATAAAGCGTGCACATGTTCACAGATAAAAGAAATACCTAGAAGACGACACCAATACACGTCAAACTTCTAAGTGCATGCTTCCCTCTAAGGAAGGCAGGGGATTTTCCATTTTCTCGGAATATAAAATCACCCCTTTACTAAGAATCTTTCAGTGCTTCCACTCCAACACAATATATCAAGTACATACAATTATAATCTCTCCTTCTGAAGAGTCCATAAAAATGAATTTAAAAACTTACTATTTACATCTCTACCTTATGATCTTTGGATTTCTGTTCTTATCTTTTCTAACATTCATACCAATATAGCATGTGTACATAAATAAATTATACATATTGGGTATACATATTTAAAAATGACTGCTATACAGAAATTGTTAGTTCAAAAATATAACCGATCACTGATTTAGAGATGGGGGTTACAAGGTGGTCACAGCAGATGAAATGTCAACAATCTCTGGATAATAGAAAATATATGGACAAATACTGGCTGTCAGGCAGAGCAGGCAAAACCACAAATGAGCCCCTGGGAAAACTGCAGGTTAGATGCAAGGCAGGAGTGACATCTACTCAAACAACAAACCCTGACTAAGCTGCTGCTACTGTGTGCCAGATACTGCTCTGGGCACTCAGTAATATCCATACACAACAAACACACAAATCCCCGCTCAAAAAGGATGGATTCTGTTGAGATGGAGAAGGATATAGCTATCAAGAGCCCCAAAATAAACATATGTTAAAACATTTCACGTTGACATGTAAAGACCTAAGTCTGGACAAAAAATACCTAAACTATAAAAACATAAACTATATATTTCATGGTGACAAATGTTATGGAGAAAAATAAAGCTTTAAAAAGGAGGGAGACAGGGTCAGAGAAGGCCTCAAAGATGACACATGGACGAGACATGAGAACATCGGGAAGTAAACATTCCCAGAAGAGGGTAAAAGCATCTGAGATGCACACCTCTTCAAATGTCCTGAAGGACAAGCAGGCCAGTGTGCAGAAGCAGCAAGAACAGGGAACCAGAGTAGAGGGAGGGAGGTGAGTGATGAGACAGCAAAAGACTTTGACTTGCAGTGTGACAGGGAGCCCCTGGGCGGTTCTAAGCTGTAGAGTAGTGTGATCTAATTTACAGTTTAAAGGATCACTCTCCTGCTATGTGGAACAGACTGAAGGAAGGCAAGTTTGAAAGTAGGCATATCTTGTAAGAACACTATTCCAATAACCAAGTAATCAAGGCAAATCACAGATGGTGACTGCTTTTGTTTTTTGTTGTTGTTGTTGTTTTTTTTTTTTGAGACAGTTTCACTGTGGTGCAAAGGCTGGAGTGCAGTGGTATGATCTCAGCTCACTGTAACCTCCGCCTCCCAGGTTCAAGTGATTCTTATACCTCAGCCTCCCGAGTAGCTGGGACTATGGTCACATGCCATCATGCCCAGCTAACATTTCTATTTTTAGAAGAGACAGGGTTGCACCATGCTGACGAGGCTGGTCTTGAACTCCTAACCTCATGTGATCCACTGGCCTTGGCCTCCCAAAGTGCTGGGATTACAAGCATAAGCCACCACGTCTGGCCAGACAGTGACTTTGATGGGTGGTAGAGGCAGAAGTGATAAACGGTGGTGAATTCCACAAATCTGGAGGTAGAGGTAAACAGCTGGAACAAGGAAAGGAGGGAGACAGAGGCAGAGGGGGAAGAGGAAGGAAAGGGGAGAGAGCGAAGAAAGAATGGCAACAGGTTTCTGTCCCAGAAGCTGGAAAGGTGAAGTTGCCATTAAACTAAAATGAGGAAGACTGCAGGAGGAACAGACTAGAGAAGAAAATTCATAGTTGAGTTTTGGACAAGTTTGAAATGATTTATCATATATCCAAGAAGAAATATAAAATGGTCGAACAGAAATTGGGAATTCAGAGCAAGGTCCAAGGCTGGCGCTGGAATGTGACAGTCATGGTGCAGAGATGACATAACAAGCCTTGAATCTGGATGAAACAAAGGGTCATCCAACTGTGAGAGACTGGAGCAATGAGCAAAAACCACGAAGGACAAAAGGCAGAGAAAAAGGTTTGTGATGGTATTGCCATAGACAGACATTTAAAAGACAAAATTTAAATATTTTTAATAGACAAATAGAAGGACTGTAAGCATACCAACCTGCTCCCCCAAGAAATTCCTCCACAACTGCAAGGCCAAATGCAGCTCCTTGTCTGCTTCATTTAAGGATAAACCTGCCTGCAGAAAAAGCTCAGCCCACAGCACAACTCTAAGTAAGCATCTGCATTACCTTTCCTTAAACTAGAAACTACTATCTGCTGATGTTGTTGAAAGAAAATCCCACAAATGAAAGGGCAAGAAAAAAAGCATAAACTCTGACTCTGATTCCATTAATTAGGAAACATGAGAGAATTCCTTGAAAAAAAAAAAAAAAATCCCTCTACTTAGGATGTTCAGACATAGTTAAGATGATACTGTATCCACAAAATAAAGTACTATGAAAAACAGAAAAAAAAAAAAGTTTGTGGAAATTAAAAAATATGCTTGCCTACATTTTTAAAAAGTTCAGTAAGGAGATTAAAGACAAAATTAAGGAAGTATTCAAGAGTAGACCAACAAGACCAAGTCAAAAATGAGGAGAGAAGATATACAACTGACAGAACAAAGTAAGAGCTTATCATTCAACTAACAGAATTTCCACAAGAGAACAATGAAAACAAGGACAGTAAATTTTAAAACAAATAATGCAAGAGAATTTCTCTGATGAAAATGGATTTTCAAATTAAAAGGGTGCCTAATGTATCTAACTAGCATCTAGACATATCACAGTGAAATTTTAGATACCAAGAACACAGAAAAAAAAAATTCCCACGTATTTCACAATGGTATAAGATGGGCAACCACTTCTCAGCATAAACAATGAAGCCTCAAGATAATCAAACTATGCCTTCAAAGTTTTGAAGAAAATGACTTCAACCTAGAATTCCATACCTAGCCAAAGTATCAAAAAATACAAGGCTAGCTTCAGATTTCCAAGCACTCAGAAAATTAACCTTCCATACTTTCTTAAGGAGTTTCTTTGTGATGTGATTATGAAATGGAGAAATGAACTGAGAAGACAAAATGGAATTCAGTAAATGCAGAGCTGACTCAGGGGAGGAGAACATCCCAGGATGATGGCCTGGAGTAGGCCTAGAGCAAGCAGTCAGGTCAGAAAAGAAGAGAGGCTCCAGAAGGAAGGTACCTAGAACAGGCGGGAAACCCAAAGATTCAAAGCACAGAGTGATAGACTTTAAAGCTACAGTACAGGTAGGCAATACAAGAAGGGAAAAAAGAAGAACCTAAGGCAAACAAAAAAAACAGTATGAAAGGGGAAAAATTTAAAAAAGAAACTCTAGAGAGTCCCTACACAAAGCTGTGCAAGAAATAGAGTATATATTTGGCCCTGTAGTAAATACTTATATAGTCTTTTAAATTTTTTCTTATTTTTAGAGACAGGGTCTTGCTCTGTCACCCAGGCTGGTGTAATTACAGCTCACTGAAACCTTAAACACCAGGGCTGAAGCAATCTTCCAGAGTAGCCATGACTACTGGTGCACATCATCACATCCAGCTAATTAAAAAACATTTAAAAAATATATATAGATGAGGGTCTATGTTGCCCACGCTGGTCTCAAACTCCTAGGCTCAAGCAAACCTCCCACCCTCAGACTCCTAAAGTGCTGGTATTACAGGTGTGAGCCACTAACCATGCCCAGTCTAAATAGTCTTAATAGTGTAAATGCTTACTGTTTATCAACTCTTAGAGTCAATCTACTAAGTCTTAACTAAAGTTGAAAACAAAATGTAAATTTAATCAGCTTTGACAACATAAAAGTACAGGTGGTAATTCAGAAGGTGAAGGCAGGACAGAATGTAGGTGGCAGCAAGAAATAAAATATAAGACCTGGAGGGGCTTGGCATGGTGGCTCACACCTGTAATCCCAGCACTTTGGAGGCTGAGGTGGGCAGACTGTCTGAGCTCAGGAGTTTGAGACCAGCCTAGGCAACACAGTGAGACCACATCTCTACTAAAAATATAAAAAATTAGCTAGGCATGGCACAGCGTGCCTGTAGTCCCAGCTACTGAGGAGGCTGAGGCAGGAGAATCACTTAAACCCAGGAGGCAGAGGTTGGATTGTCCCACTACAGTCCAGCCTGGGCGACAAACTGAGACTCTACCTCTCCCCACTCCCCCAAAAAAAAGGAAGTAAGGAGAACGTAAATGTTCATATCTTTCAGAAGTCAAAATATATTAAAATATAACCACACAAGAAATATTTAGGTATATTGCTTACAAGTACTAAAGTAACCAATAAATGAATTAAAAACTGATTTTGCTGTTTCTGAGTTTGGAAGCAAGGGGAAAAGTATAAATAAGCCAGATCTTGAAATCAACAGATACTATCTATAGTTCATCAATGAAGAAACAGTATAAAGCATATTATTACAACATGGAGAAGGGAACTGAAACATTTAAAAGTGGGGGATTCTGAGGAATGGGACTAGTATAGAGAAGAATGTAGCAAAGAATGTTGCTTTTTATTTTCAATCTTTTTATACTATTTGATTATCTTCTCATCTGTCAGGAGACATTACACTGATATGTTTTGTTTTCCCAAATTTTCTATGGTGAGCATATATTTCATAATGTAACGTATTTTATTTCAAACATATGGGATTTTTCCATACATTATACCAAACAGGAAAAATAAAAGGAAATCCACGCCTAGACACATCGTAGTGAAACTGCAGAACATCAAAGACAAAGAGAAGATCTTGAAAGCAGCCAGAGAAAAAGGACAGATCACCTACAAAGGAACGACAGACAATTAGAATGACAGAACTCCACTCAACAATGGAATGCAGAAGACAATGGGATAATAATATATATAAGGTGGGAGAGCAAACAACTATTAACCTAGATTTCGGTATCCAGCAGAACTACTGCACAAAAACACAAAGAAAACACTCAGGTGAACAGACTCTTGGAAAATACACTGCCGACAGACACATTCCAATGAAACTTCCAAAAAAAAAAAAAAAATACTTCAAAATATTGGAAAATAATGATCCCCAAATAACACTTAGAGATATTAAGAATAAGTAAAATGATAAACAGGAGGTAAACCTGAAAAAACATTGCCTGGATAAAATTACAAGAATGTTGTCCAACTTATGTATTTAAAAAAGATCAAACTGAAACACTGAAAAGTAAATTAGAGTAAAGACTGAAGCTCTTCAAAAATTCAAAAGTCATTTTACTGTTTGAGAATGGAGTCAGGATATTAACTTTTAGAATGCTAAATTAAATTTGCATGTAATATTTCACAGATAACCACTAAAAAAAAAACAGCATGGGCAAGCGTGGTGGCTCATGCCTACAATCCCAGCACTTTGGGAGACCGATGTGGGTGGATCATGAAGTCAGGAGATCGAGACCATCCTGGCCAACATGGTAAAACCCCATCTCTACTAAAAATACAAAAAGTAGCTGGGTGTGGTGGTTCATGCTTGTAATCCCAGCTACTTGGGAGGCTGAGGCAGGAGAATCGCTTGAACCAGGGAGTCAGAGTTTGCAGTGAGCCGAGATCGCATCCCTGCACTCCAGCCTGGCAACAGACCAAGACTCCATCTCAAAAAAAAGAAGAACAGAAATGGAAATTTTAAACAGTAAACTAGTTTATAATTGTAGAACCAGGGTTAGGGTTTTCAACAATAACAGTAATTAATTACCCTTAAAAAAGATGAGAAAAAACAGAAAATACAAATCAGAAATGATGATGAAAACTAATCCAACTGTATCAATAATTGTAATAAATGTGACTGGTCTAAATGCTCCAATAAAAGGCAAACTCATACTAAAAAATAAAACCTAGCTTTATGACACTTAAAATATAATATATAGATGATCCTTAAACAACATCCCCCCACAAAAGTTGAAACCCACATATAACTTTTGACTTCCCAAACATTTAACTACTCCTGTTGTCAATGTAGCTCCAGTGACAATTTCATAAATTTTTTCTTTTTCTTTTTTTTTAACCATGGTCCTTATGCTAAGTTCATTTATCTTGAAATGGTGAATAACTGCAGCCACAGACCTCAATCTCTGGTACATACTGAGCAATTCAACTTTTTCTTATAACATCATGACTTTTCCCTACTTCTTAAGAGAAGTCCAGCATCATTAGTAGCACTTCATTATGGGTCCCCTGGTGTTATTCAAGGTTTACAGTATTGCACAGAACAAGATGAAAAATACGTAAGAACCGTGAGATCACCTTTTACAGCAATACACAACTTACTGGAGAGCTGAACTGCTCGCACAGAGATGGTAAGCATCACACAGCATTTTAAGTGGACATTCAAAACACCTCAGCTCACCATAAAGCAACAGAAGATAACTACAAAATTATTACAGTTGTACAGTATATACAGTGAATTTTATATGGCTATTACTGCATTTTTATGTTTGCTTACATTTCTCTTAACTACAAATGGCATCATGTAGTCTGTGTGTGCATAATTTTGATAAATTTAAACTTTTCATAATAGGTTTGCATATATTTTATGATAATAAATGTTAAAAGTCTAGTAGCTACATATACTTTATGCATTCATGATATCTAAATTTTTCTTAATTCTGTCAGTATTTCTAGGCTATATAGTTTATCTGCATTGTCTTTCAAATTGCCACATTTCAAAAAAAATTTTCCAATATATTTATTTTTTAAAATCCACATGTAAGTGTATGAGTGGACCCACACAGTTCAAACTTGTACAGTCCAAGGGTCAACTGAGAGAGAAGACTGAAAACGACAGCAGGGAAACCAGATATATAAAGCAAATATAACTCAATGGCTATATTAATATCAGACAAAACTGACTTTAAGATAAAAACACCTTTTGCTGCAGAAGGTCAAAAATCAAGATAAAGGATTCAATTTGCAAAGAAGACATAACAAATTTAAATATGTATGCACCCACTATTAATATATAACAGCCTCAAAATAAAGCAAAAACTGATATAAGTACAAGGAAATTAAGATAAATTTGTCATAATGTTGGGCAATTCCAATACCCTTTCTCAAGTGGTAAGTCAAGCAGCACAAAAACTCAGCAAGCTCAAGATCTGAATAACGTTAACAGTAGAGCTTTATCTACTGAATGAATGTAAAATTCCCAATCCAACAATTAGTCTACTTTCTTTCAAAATGCATATGGAAGATGCATAAACTTGATTATGCACTAAGCCAGTGTTAACAATTTTCAAAAACTAGGCATTGGACCAAAAATTACATTATCTAATCACAGTGGAATTAAGTCAGGTGTATATAGTAAAAAGGACTAAAAACAAAACCACATACCACTTCCAAATACTGTATAAAAAACACACTTTCAAATAATGCATGGGCCAATGATGAAAATTATAATGGAAATTAAAGACATTCTGATAATAAAAACATGATGTATTAAAACTTGTCGTATATAGTAAACAGGGCACATCAAGAAAAAATTACAGCTTAAATGCTTACATTTGAGAAAAAGGCTGAGATGAATACTTTTAAAATATGGAAGGATAAATGAAAAGTAAGAGAAGTCGGGCCAGGAGCAGTGGCTTATACCTTTAAACCTAGCACTTTGGGAAGCTAGGGTGGGCAGATTGCTTGAGCTCAGGAGTTCAAGATCAGACTGGGCAACATAGTGAGACTCCATCTTTACAAAAAAAACTTAAAAATTAGCTAGGCATGGTGGCGTGTGCCTATGGTCCCTGAGGTGGAGGATCATTTGAGCCCAGGAGTTTGAGGTTGCACTGAGCTACAACTGTGTCACTGTACCATAATCTAGGTGACAGAGTGAGACTGCACCTCTTAAAAAAAAAAAAGCAGAAGTCAGTGAAATAGAAAACAAAGATACCAAAAAAAGAATCAATAAAGCCAGAATAATTGTGGTTAAGCCTTTGAAAAGATTGGGAAAATAAACTTCTAGTGACAGATAGATGGCAAGAATTAAAAAAAAAAAAAAAAAAAAGGTATACATATTGTGAGGTGGGTGCACTAGCAAAAATAAAGTCATCAGAGAAATGAGAGAATGCTATTTGCTCAAACAAAAGAAGAAAAAAGCTATCAACAACTTATGCCAATACAGGTACATGTTTAGATTTTAAAAACCTGCCACAGATTTTACTGTACAACAGTCAGTAGGCACATCAACAGGTAACAATTGCTTGCAGTATCACTTCACACTCGTGAATAAATCTAGTAATACAAAGAGTCCTCATCAACAAAGGTACCTGACACCATTTTAATTACCTCTTTTAAAAGCACAATATAGAAAACCACACAAACATATAGCTTACTTGATTTTTATAAGGCAAGACACCCTTCCGACTACCATCCAAGACGAAAGATAGAACTTCACCTGCTACCTACCCCAGAAGACTCTCTGTGTGCTCCATCTTTATCAGTACTCTTCAAAAGCAACCACTATGTGCCTTTTATATTAATGTCTAGAGGTTCTCTACAATTTCACACATACTATGCATCCCTAGCCACTGCAGCTTAATCCTGCTCCTTTTATTTTACTTTGATTTGCCTTTTAAACTCAAAATCTCAGGCTATTCGACCCACAGTGTCCCAAAGACTACCTTGCCAGCTGCACACTCATGGTGCAGCTCAACCAAAATATTCCTCTGGCCTCTGTAACTTCTTGCAAACTGACTACTGGACTAGACACTTGATGACTTAGATTTACATTTTTGGCAAGACGAAAGTTTTGTTCTTCTGCATCAAGGGGCACAAAACAACTGTTTTTCACTCTTAAAAGCAGAACTCTAATTCTACCACCTTGTTCTCTTATTAGCTGAAATCATTTTAAAAGAAAATGTTTCTCTCATCTACTGCATCAGAGGTTGGCTATTTAGGCTATGCAAGCTATATGGTCCCTTGCAACTATTCAACTCAGGTTGTAATATGAAAGTAGCCATGGACAATACATACATGAACGGGCACGGTTTGGTTCAAACAGATACCAACTCCTGTCCTATGGGGTTACCCAGTAGTACTATTCTTACAGAAAAGACAGCATAAATGTTCAATTATTTTATTTACTCAGTTTTCAAGACAATAAATGAGTATCTACTATCCTCCAGAAGGTGACTAGTTAGGGTTTACTTTTAAAAAACATCATTAGGGCTGGGCACAGTGGCTCAAACCTGTAACCCCAGCACTTTGGGAGGCCAAGGTGGGCAGATAATGAGGTCAGGAGATCGAGACCATCCTAGGTAACATGGTGAAACCCCATCTCTACTAAAAATACAAACAATTAGCCAGGCGTGGTGGCACGCATCTGTAGTACCAGCTACTAGGGAGGCTAAAGCAGGAGAATCACTTGAACCTGGGAGGCAGAGGTTGCAGTGAACCGAGATTGTGCCACTGCACTCCAGCCTGGACAACAGAGCGAGACTCAGTCTCAAAAAAAAAAAAAAAAAATTAGGAAACCGTGAATTTAAATGGGCTTTAATCCACTGTGATTCTTACACCTACTGAAGCTCAAATAATTCCATCTTTGGCCAATGAAGACCTCTCTAAGTTGGCTCCTGCATCCTTTAGACATGATCTACCATTCATCGACAGCTTCTTTGCTATCTGGGATGTTGACACATTCCAGGGTCATCTTAACATTTCCTGCCCCAGACCTGGCAAAAGACATTTCTCAAGAAGCCCAGTTCTTTGTTTATTTTCTTAGAGATGGAATCTCACTTTTTTGCCCAGGCTGGAGTCCAGTGGCAACATCTCGGTTCACTGCCATCTCCTCCTCCCAGGTCCAGGCAATTCTCCTGCCTCGCCTCCTGAGTAGCTGGGATTACAGGCACCCACCACCATGCCTGGCTAAATTTTTGTATTTTCGCCATGTTGGCCAGGCTGGTCTCGAACTCCTGACCTTACATGATCTGACTGCTTCAGCCTCCCAAAGTGCTGGGATTACAGGAGTAAGAAACTATGCTGGTACGAAGCCTAGCTTTCTAAATAGGAAGTATTTCAAGACCACAATCTGGGAATTATGAATACTACTAAGGGTTGATTATTGTTTCTATGCCCTTGCAGTAGACAGAACTAGAAAAAAAATTATTTATATATAAAATACAATGTGAGTTCAAAAAAATTTCCAGTGTAAATTAGGACAACAGGTCTTTTACTTGTCTGCAGCTCATCCTCCATTAGATTCCCTAAGAAAAGTTCATGGGAATAACAGTCTCTGAATTTCTGCGTATAGACAACAGTTGGTGCCGATCACTTCTAAAGGTAACGTTTGCTGGACGTTACATTCTTGGCTCACATTTTCCTTTCCGGAATATCTTAAATGTGCCAGTCCATTTTCTTCTGGCACAAAAGTGATGCTGTTGAAAAGTCTGATGATAATCTACTTTTCTTTTTCTTCTAAGTCATATGCCCCTTTTGCCTAGATGTCCAAATAACTTTTTTTATTTTTAAAAATTCATTAATTATAGACTACATCTTAGTGTTTATGGTTCTGGGTGAATATTCTCAGGTATACTGTGCAATTTTTCAGATAACAGTTTCGAATATGTTTTCACTGCAGGACAGTTTTCTTGAAAGTTAACGTTTGCTCTGTTCCTCTCAATATTGTTTATTTGGAGATTACTATTATAAATATAGTGTATTTCTATTGCCTATATTCAGTGTTTGCCACTTTCTCATGAACCCTTTTAGACTTTTATAAAGTTCTTCTCATTTATCTTCAATTTCTCTGAAGACGTTTTATTTATTTTTAAATAACTATGTCCTGTAGACATAAGGTCTTGCTATGTTGCCCTGGCTGATCTTGAACTCCTAGGCTCAAGTGATCCTCCTGCCTCAGCCTCCCAAAGTGTTGGGATTAGAGGCGTGAGGCACCACACCCAGCCTCAAAGTTCTTCTAATTCTGTTTTACGTTTTCCTTGGTTTTGTCTTGTATTTAAATAATGTCTTCTGGCTCACTTTGCAATGGTATTTCTTTTCAGCATACCTTTCAGCATGCTTTCACTGAAACAATGCTATTTTGTCTTTTATTCCTTTTTATCTTTTAATTTGGCACAGGACTTGACCTTGATACTTTTCTGTTGTTCATTTTAGGGGAAAGTTTGCTTCAGATAGCTATTCTAACTTCAGAATCAACAACCTTCTTCTGTTGATTTTGTGATGTAAAAAATATAGCGCCTTGCTTTGAGATTTCCTATTGTTTCCCTCTCCTATTTTTATCTGACATTCTTTCCTATCTCTACTGTCTATTTCCCTGCTCCAACTGATTCTACTCCAAGACTCTCATGGAGAGTCCTATCTTTGAAGAAAACATTGGGGCAACACACTGCAGATTCCACAGGGAGTACACCGCCGCAGCCCTTCTACATTAGCTTCATCCACCACTGAACTGTGCAAAATCCCTCCAAAGTTTCAGCTTCTCTTCTCAATTTGGCCCATTCACATTTTCCAATTGGTATCTATGGGCTGTTTGGGGAACAAACAGGTCTTGTCCTTAGACCTATCATTTATCAGAATACCATATAATGCTGTCACAGCAAACTGCACAATATAGTCAAAAATTTCCAAAGAGACACAATGAGGAGACGAACACAGAATTGACAATTTTGAAATCATAAGGTTTCATGAAAGCTGGAACAGTTTAAAGGACAGTTTCGGAGATATAAAAAAATATATTCCAAGGTTCTTGAAACATGTGAGAAAACATAATAAGCATACAGATTTTCTTGGTGGGGTTTTAAAATTCAAATCTTAGTAGAAAAAGACTTTTTTCTTTGAGAGTCATGGAGAAGGGCTGTGCAAGCTCAGTGGTCAGACAACAGAGATACCAAAAGCCCAAACTAATGGCATTAATTCTGGGCAATAAGGAGGAGAGGAGAAACACTTTCATAAAGGAGTCAGAAGATGAGAGACACACTTTCAAAGTCAGAGGATTGTATAGGAATTGGGGGAGAAAGCTGAGAAAAAAGGAAGCCAAAAAAAAAAGACCTAGGGTCGCTGGGACACATATGGCAGGTCAGAGACAGAATGCTTAAGAGTCGGGAGATTTAAAAATAACTAAAATTTCCAGTTCAGGTAAATGAGTAGGATCAACAAAAAGAGAAAAAGAAAGAATGCAGAAATAAATATATCTTTAACAAGGAGCTATGTAAAAACCAGCAAAATTCTGATAATAATTAAGGCTTAATGACTAGGTTCATGAGAGTTCACTGTACTAGCCTTTCCATTTTTCAGGATGTTAAAAATTATCACAATAAAAAGACTTTCAAAAATTTCTAGAAAGGGCTTGGTGCAGTGGCACACACCTGTAGTTCTAGCCATTCAAGATGCTGAGGCAGGAGGACTGCGTGAGCCCAAGAGTTTGAGGCCTGCCTGGGCAACACGGCAAGACCCTATCTCTTTAAAAAAATTTGTTTTTCTTTCTGAAAAGTGTTGGTATGAACTTTCCTCATGACATTCTTCTCATTCTATTTCTGGTCTTAATCATCACTTTTTTTTAATAGTGTAACATTTCATAAAAATCCATTGGAAAATATGTAATGCCTCATAAAAAAACTGTAGTAAAGAATGAAACACCATTTAAGTTATTACCTTGATTTTTTTCTATGGAATCTCCTTTTGTTTCCTCTTCTTTAATGGGGGGACTTATTCTGGGGGTCCTACTTTGTCCCTGGACCACTTCTGCTAGCAATTCTTCTTGAGAAGTTCGAGTTCTGGGAGCAACTGGAAGTGTCTGTTTCTGTGGGACTTTCACATAAAATCAAAAAAGATAAATACAAATGCAGTAATACATCAAAACTCAACAGCGACTACATCATATTAAATATAAATACCTCCTTTGGTTTAGAACATATGAGTTCAGGCTGGGCATGGTGGCTCACGCCTGTAATCCCAGCACTTTGGGAGGCGAGGTGGGTGGATCACTTGAGATCAGGAGTTTGAGAACAGCCTGGCTAACATGGTAAAACCCCGTTTCTACTAAAAATACAAAAATTAGCTGGGTGTGATACACATGCCTGTAATCCCACCTACTTGGGAGGTTGAGGCAGCAGAATCACTTGAACCCAGAAGGAGGAGGCTGCAGTGAGCTGAGATTGCATGACTGCACTCAAGCCTGGGCAACAAGAGTGAGACTTCCTCTCCAAAAAAAAAAAAAAGAATAGAACAGAATAGAATATACATATGAGGAAGTCAATCCACATACCATTCATTTTTTTCTTACATTGCTGAGTTAGATACCTGACCTATTTATCCACACATATGTAAATAATGTCCATACATTTTAACCCACATGTCATGAATACCGTACATATGTATTCACTTTCAACAAAATGTGACTTATTTAAACTTAGCTTCATGATCTTATATCAGTTTCAAATTAGATAACCTAGGTAAAGAAGAAATTTTGAAAGTCATGGAAATTCTCTAAACTTCTCATCATTCTAGACAATTAATATGCTGACAGATCAGGAAATGAAATGTAGATTGACATACCATTAGGTTAAGAGCGTACCTTTGCTATCTTTATCAATCCTTATCCATATGCCAAACCTGTTGAATTTTGTGTTCAAGGTTAAATTAGGGATAAGGAGAAAGAAGAAGACAGGCAAATATCAGAATCAAAACCTGATGGTGCCAGGCATGGTGGTTCACCCCTGTAATACCAGCACTTTGGGAGGCCGAGGCGGGTGATCACCTAAGGTCAGCAGTTCGAGACCAGCTGGGTCAACATGGTGAAATCTCATCTCTACTAAGTAACAAAAATATAAGCCTGGCACGGTGGCAAGCACCTGTAATCCCAGCTACTTGGAAGGCTGAGGCAGGAGAATCACTTGTACTCAGAAGGCAGAGGCTGCAGCGAGCCAAGATCATGCCACTGCACTCCAGCCTGGGCAACAGAGCAAGACTTCATCTCAAAAAAAAAGAAAGCAAACAAAAAAACTGATGGGTAGTTTACCTCACTTTAGGAAGGGGTAAAAAAAGAGATGCCTGAGAGAGTGGACAAGCAGGGCAATGCTGTAACTACATCCATCAAATCCACAGCAAAAACTTACATCTTTTTAGAGTAGCTCATTATCATCAGCTTGTTAACGCAAGTTTACACATTGGCTACAACAGGTTGGCCAGAGTACAGAATTTAATGACAACACAAAATGACACCCATCAGTTGTTTGCATTTCCAAATGAGCTTTCCCTAAGACCAGCTTACAGCTGATTCATCTCCTGTTTTGAAAACATGTAGGCCGGGAGTAGTAGCTTATGCCTGTAATCCCAGCACTTTGGGAGGCCAAGGTGGGTGGATCACAAGGTCAGGAGATCAAGACCATCCTGGCCAACATGGTGAAACTCTGTCTCTACTAAAAATACAAAAATTAGCCAGGCATGGTGGCGTGCACCTATAGTCCCAGTTACTCAGGAATTGCCTGAATACGGGAGGCAGAGGTTATAGTGAGCTGAGATCATGCCACTGCACTCCAGCCTGGGTGAGAATCGAGACTCTGTCACAAGAGGGAAAAAAATGTAATACTTTTATATTCTCTGATAAAAAGATTTAGTACTTCCACTAGAATTGGAGCAGGAACATCACAAATGATTAAATTCTTGAGTTCCACTGAAAGGGAGGAAACCAATCTGTTTATGTACTACTGTTAAACAAATTTCTATGACTTCAGCTGCCTATTATTATCCAATTGTACTCCCCTTTATACATCATAAATTCATATCTAATGCTGAATCTAATGCTACTAATATGAAAGTCCCACTTCATCAAAATTCTCTTCAAAATGTTTATGTACTATGTATTTCACACACATTGGAAACAGTATAAAAAGCATTATATGGTGCTCAAAAAACTACAGTCCACTACGCCTGGCGAAGTTCCTCAAACCGGTCAATCTCCTTTAAAGCCATTCTTCTACAGGGGAGCCTCATCTTGGTCTTGACATCTGACAGGCACCTTTATTTTATACAATTTAAGGAGCAATCACTTTCAGCTTACTCAAGAATTGCAGAAATCTTTTACGAAGTGTAAACATAATACATTTAAGTTACCTGTGGAATAGTTAGTTGTTTTTGTTACAGATTCTTGAGCTTCAGATATAGCCTTCAAAATCAGATTCTTGTTAGCTTGTTTAGAAGGTGGAAGAGAAGGTCTAAAAGAGTTAAGAAAGGTATTTTTATTAAACTTTAAATTTCAGTTCTTCACAGGCCAGCCATCATGCCTTTACCACAACCTTCTCCAGGTTTTAAACAGACGAGCTGCAGTTTTTAGAAAATGCCAACTACACTGGAATCTTATTTTTTTTTTAAAGAGACAGAGTCTTGCTCTATCACCCAGGCTGGAGTGTAGTGTGTCACTGCAGCCTTAAATTTCTAGGCTCAAGTAATCCTTCCCCATCAGCCTCTCCAGTCTAAGACTATAAGCCCCTGCCACAATGACTGGCTAATTTATCTTTGTAGTGACAAAAGACTCATTACATTGCCCAGGCTGGTCTTAAACTCCTGGCCTCAAGCAATACTCCTGCCTCGGCCTCCCAAAGTGCTAGGTACACGCATGAGCTACCATGCCCAGGTCCCTTTTAGTTTTTGTTTTGTTTTGGATATGGAGTCTCAATCTGTTGCCCAGGTTAGAGTGCAATGGCGCAATCTTGGCTCACTGCAACCTCCACCTTCTGGGTTCAAGCAATTCTCCTGCCTCAGCTTCCCTTGTAGCTGGGATTACAAAGGCACTGCCAACACGCCCAGCTAATTTTTGTATTTTTTTTTTTTTTTTAAGCAGAGATAGGGTTTCACCATGCTGGCCAGGCTGGTCTCAAACTTCCAACCTAAGGTAATCCACCCGCCTCAGCCTCCCAGTGTTGAGATTACAGGCATGAGCCACCGAGCCCGGCCCTAGTTTTTTTTAACATAACAAATCTGAATATTAATTGATGTGTTCCTCCTCACCCCATCATCAGTGTTTAATATCCTCTGCAAATCTTTACAAATGTTAAGCAATTTCTCTCATTAATGTGTTTCTCAAAAGCCAATGGAAAAGCCTACATGGTATTACATTAAGTATTTATGCAGGGTGCATTGGCTCATACCTATATTCCCAGTACTTTGGGAAGCCAAGGTTGGCGGATTACCTGAGGTCAGGAGTTCAAGACCAGACTGGTCCAATATGGTGAAACCCCATCTCTACTAAAAATACAAAAATTAGCTGGGCATGGTGGTGTGCACCTGTAATCCTGGCCATTCGGGAGGCTGAATCAGCAGAATTACTTGAACCTGGAAGGCAGAGGTTGCAGTGAGCCAAGATCACATCACTGCACTCCAGCCTGGATGACAGAGTAAGACTCCATATATTAAAAAAAAGTATTTTAATGACTATTCTCTTCAAGAAATTGAGAAGACTCCATCAAGGCAGTAAAAGACTAATTTACAGCCATGTTTAAGGTACCTCCTTTCAGGCTTTGCTGGCACAGACACACTGCTGGAGATGCTTCCTGTTCGAGACCCATAATCATCATCTTCTTCCTCCTCTTCTCCATCATGATTGAATTTTTTTACTTTAACAACTGAACTTACCACAGGCAACTTTCTCTTCCGAAAGTTTTCATCCTGCAATCAGATAAAATTTATGCTTAACTCATCTCGGAAAATAACAAAAGTTGTACCACAAAATATTTTTTAATTTTAAGAAAAAAACAGTAATATGAAAAATTCACAGGATATTTCTTGGTTTTGTGTAAAACTATGAATATTATCCTCAATAGCCAACCTTTAGCTAAAACAAAAATTAGAGCTTTATGTTTATTTTATTAACAGCTGCATACAGTGTTATTGAGGAAACTAATAAAACAGTTAATTGGTTGCTTAGTAGCAATTACCATGAACAATCTAAACTTGATCTGAAATCCCCTCCCCCAGTTAATATAAGATTAAAGCTATCTCAAATGCTGGAAATCCCAAAAAGGTGTTCAGATGTGATATAAAAGAACTCTAGGAGCAAGCCACGGACAGGAAAATCTGACTGGTGTATCATGAGAAACAGCAGTTAAACAATTTAAAAATAAACTTGCAACATGTGTTCAGTGACTTCACATATTATTTAGTATCAAGAACTGCCAATTTTTATCCTAATAAGCCAGAATTTAAAAATACATACAAACCTCCATACTCATTTTCTCCGAGTTGTTTCTAAAGAACGGACTATACGTTTCTTCTAAGCTGTTAAGCACTTCTGGTTCACACAAACGTCCTGTTTCATATACCCAACTATTCTGCATATCAAGCTGCTTGGCAGCATGAATACTATTTTGCTGCTGTTGAAATTGCAACCTGTTTAAATGAACACCACTATCTGCATTTCTACTTGCAGGTGGTCGATAAATTTCAATAGAAGGGCGAGAAGAACCATATGTAAGTGTCACTGTAGGTTTTTTCTGAGACAAAGGGTTCTCCTGCACAAAGTTCAGGTCTTCGTCAATGAGATCATCTGGTTCTGGTTTAATATCAATCACATCTTCAGAGGGTGCTGGCTCCCTCAAAGGTTTCACTGTTGACATTAGTCGGGTTGCAGCTCCATCATCATAAGTCTGCCTATTTAAAGAACAACAAAATGTATTACACCAAATTAGGGCAATTATCTCCAAATCTTCAAAGAATGTTTACTTAAAAAATTTCAATGAGGCCGGGCGCGGTGGCTCAAGCCTGTAATCCCAGCACTTTGGGAGGCCGAGGCGGGTGGATCACGAGGTCAAGAGATCGAGGCCATCCTGGTCAACAAGGTGAAAC
>NW_016107349.1:8348643-8368484 GCF_001604975.1 Cebus imitator | reverse complement strand
TCAATCTCCTGACCTCTTGATCTGCCTGCCTCAGCCTCCCAAAGTGCTGGGGTTACAGGCATGAGCCACCACACCCAGCTGAGAAAAATACTGATAAGCTGTATTAAGTGAATAAACGGTATTAAAATTAACTTTCAAATTTCACATTTTTTAAAAAAAGGCTTTTTATAAATTCTACAGAAGTCAATAAACTGTATTTTTTTCTCCACTGTATTCAACATCTAGCCTCTGCAAAAATAAGGGAAAAAAACATCATCTGACCAGAGTCTTAGTCTACAAAATGTCACCGTTTTCCAAGTACTAACGACTTACTGCAGCTTACGGTAAAATAAGACCAAGTATCATAAACATGTAATATTTCTTATTATTACAAGCATTTAAGCAGTTTATATTAACTGCTTAAATTAGATAGTTTCTTGGACAACTTAATTCTGAGAGGTTAAAAAAAGTTGTAATTTCAAAATATGCTTTATCATTTCAATCTATTACTTTCAAAACTGACACTGTAAGGCTGTAACCTTGCTTGTAACATAACCTGTTTTGGGAGTTATAAATGAGGTAATTTGCCTTATATCCCTTCCCAGTACCTCCAAAAAAATGCCAAAAATCTCATGTTTCAATGAGAACCCTAGTCACATGCTACTGTCCCCACGGACATGGGCTAGAGACACCTATGAGCACAATTATTTCAAGGCTCCAAATAATCAGAATAGTCTGTTTGGGGCTGGTGTTAATGAACATTAACTTAAGAAAGCAAAGTGCCAAAATGGGGACATCTTCCATAAAACATCAGTAGAGGTTAAAGGACCAAATTTATGGCCAGATGAGAATGCTGAATTAATGTGGTTTTAAATTCAGTCATAGTCTGTTTAAAAAAAATCTCTCTAGGCCGGGCATGGTGGCTCACACCTGTAATCCTAGAACTTTGGGAGGCCAAGGCAGGTGGATTATGAGGTCAAGAGATTAAGACCATCCTGGTCAACATGGTGAAACCCCGTCTCTACTAAAAATACAAAAAAAAAAAAAAAAAAATTAGCTGGGCATGGTGGTACGCCTGTAGTCCCAGCTACTTGGGAGGCTGCGGCAAGAGAATTCCTTGAACTCCAGGAGGCGGAGGTTTCGGTGAGCCAAGATCATGCCATTGTACTCCACCCTGGGTAACAAGAGCAAAACTCCATCTCAAAAAAAAAAAAAAAACTCTCTAAAGTGTTCCATCAAGCTATCTGAGAAAGGATCTACTCAGTCAATCCTCCATCTTAGATTGGCTGGACTATAGGAAAAAGAAAAACAGTACTCACAATAATAGTAATTTCCCCAGTCAAAAGCCCCACAATCTTTTTTTTTCGGGGGGAGGCTGGGAGAGAATAACCTCTGGGGACAAATTGTAACGAATGGGCTGGGTCACCCACAGTGAGACAGTAGTGTGTGTATCATAACTACTGATGACCACTATACAGTGTTCTTTAAATTTGTGCAATGTATAAACCCAGTGAATTCTGTGCAGAATTTCAAGAAGGCTGATAAGCATACAGTTCCCTACTGGGGCAAAAACACCTTGAAGACAACCTCTGGTATAAAGGCAAGAAGTTAACCAGGCTCATCTCCCCACTTAGTGCCTTATCTTGCCATTCAAATTCAGCAGGCCACTTGCTCACTTAACATTTGCTACATCAGCAGCTTTGACGGTAACTGGTAGTTCCTAGTCTGAGTGGTCTTATAAAGTATTTCTTGTCTATTCTCAGCTATATCATTATCTTCCAGCCCCTATCCTCTCTTGACCTCAAACCTGGTACCAGGACCTAGCATCTTAAGTTGAATCTTACACTTCTAGTCAGTATTCTCAACTAAAGACATACAACAGTAATTTATGTATAAAAGCAACATTGCCTATTTTAAAATTCCAAACTTAAAAATCTCAAATATGCTATAAAATTACACCATAATTATTACTTAAAATGAAAGCGTGAGTTTAATAAAGAGCTTAAAAAGTTAGAAACAGAAAACCTTGCCGTATAAGAGGTAACTCATTGTAAAAGGCAATATAAGAAGCCAACCCAGTTCAAAAAAGATCTGTAACTGGTTTTGGTATGGGAAAAGGAACTATATGATGGAGAAGCTGGCCAGCTGCAGTGGCACACAAATATAACCCGAAGACTTCTGAAGGCCAAGGCAGAAGGACTGCTTGAACCCAGGAATTCAAGACCATCCAGGGCAACATAGAAGACCCTGTCTCAACAAAAAATTAAGAAATTAGCCAGGCATAGGTGTGGGGGAGGGAGGACACTGAGATGGGATGATCACTTGAACCCAGGAAATTGAAGCTGCAGGGACCCATTATTGTACCACTGTGCTACAGCCTAGATAACAGAGTAAGATTCTGTCTCAAAAAAAGATATAGAAATTTACAAAAGAAATATAATAACTATAGCTGACAGATACTAAGAATTCCTCAGGGACATAGGCTAGAGACACCTATAAGCACTTTACACATATGAGCCCATTTGATCCTCACAACAATTTTATAAAGCAGGTGATTTTACTATTCCCAGATGGAGAAACCAAGGCAAGATGCCGGGCCAAGATTCAACTTTGGCAGTCTGGCTTCAGAGGCTGGTAAAGTTTGGCTCTGTGTCCCCATCCAAATCTCATCTCGAATTATAATCCCCACCTGTCAAGGGAGGAAGGTGATTGCATCATGGGGGTGGTTTCTCCCATGACAGTCTCAGCATAGTAAGTTCTCATGAGATCTGATAGTTTTAAAAGTCTCTGGAAGTTCCTCCTTCACTCTTCTTTTTCCTGCCAACTTGTGAAGAAGGTGCTTGCCTCCCCCTCCGCCATGATTGTAAGTTTCCTGAGGCCTCCCCAGCTATGTGGAACTGTGAGTCAATTAAACCTATTTCTTTTATAAATTATCCAGTCTCAAGTATTTCTTTATAGCAGTATGAAAAAGGACTAATACAGAGGCTGTGCTCTCATCACTCACAAACTGCCTCTCCAAAGTGAACCTGACTCAACTGCCAAGAACCATTCTTCAGACAGGGTATCAACTCTCGTTTGTGCCAAACTTTGGTCTGAGGCACAAAAATTCAGAAACATACCATACGGTGAATCGAATTGTGTTGTTCCCTAGAAACAGGGATAGATCCTCTGTCATTTGGTCCTGACTTTTCTTGTTGGCCACCATCACCATAATGTAATCAGGAAGTTCTTCATCTATTTAAAAGGAAAGGTATATCAAAACTTTGTTTCCTCAAAACTTTCTTCTTAAAGCTGATATGCTTGAAAATATAGATGTAGCTCTAAGCTTTAGAGTCTCAGAGTGATAGTGGGATTATATTGGGCAAAAGAGCTTAGCTTTAATTTTTTTCTCTTAATTCCACAGGTATTTTAATTACTAGAAGGATGGAAATTAAGAATTAATACTTACAAAACTAGACATTCTGAATTACAGAATCAAACTTGAGTGTGCGTTCACTTCCTTGAATCTTTTTAATAATGCTTATTCATTTCAAAGAAGCTTCCAGGAAATATAGTTTTGTTTAAATTTACAATGTTTCAAAACAACACTAATTCCTCAAGAGAACATCTTTACTTTTGGTAAAGGCAGGTTACAATTACTCAGGGTAACAAACTTGCAGCAACATCAAATAAACAATAGACCCAAAAGCACCACATCATTTAAAAAACTCAATTTAAACATTAAATAATGTCAACTCCACTCACTGTTTTACCTCACAGTGGTAATCCTATAGTGATCATAAGGGTGAGGTCTAGGATTTGAAAAAAAAAAGCCAAAAAACACCATCACAGTGGGAATCCTAAGTGAAGAAAAAAAAAAATCCTCAGTAACAAGACATAGAGGCAAAAGTTGTTATTAGGAACTCTAGGCTCTGCACCCCCAAAACCCCATTAGATTTCTTTTTGAGACAGTCTTGCTCTGTCCCCCAGGCTGGAGTGCAGTGGCGCAATCTTGGCTAACTGCAACCTCTGTCTCCCGGGTTCAAGTGAGTCTCCTGCCTCAGACTCCTGAGTAGCTGCGATTACAGGTGCCTGCCGTCATGCTGGCTAATGTTTGTATTTTTAGTAGAGATGGGGTTTCACCATCTTTGCTAGGCTGGTCTCGAACTCCTGACCTCAAGTGATCTACCCACCTCGGCCTCCCATAGTGCTGGGATTACAGGTGTGAACCACCATGCCCTGCCAGGTTTTTTAATACCTTAAATACTTGTAATATTTCTACATAGGCAGAAAGGTTCATTCAAAGTACTTTCAAACATTTGTTTCAAAGAAAAATATTAAAAATGCAGTTCAAGTGTTGAGAAAATAAAAGAATAAATAAATCTTGGTTCAGCTTCATTTTCTCTGAGCTTCAATTATCTCATTCTCTGAGCTTCAATTCTCTCATCTGTTAGTCTTACAACAATCCTGACAACAAATCATTTATGAAATCACCCAGCAAATGGTGGAAAGCACTCCATAAATTACCAATTCTCAATCTTGGGCCCCTTCTCTGGTTTATGCAGGTTCTATCTACTATTTACTGTGTTCAAAATTAGAACTGAGAATTTTTAAAGTATTTATTAATTCATTAAAAAATACACCCATCACATGTTAATCACAAACCCAATTATATTAACATAAGTAACATTATTTTTATTAAAATAAATTTTCAAAAAAAAAATTTTCGCTGGGTGTAGTGGCTCACGCCTGTAATCCCAGCACTGTGGGAGGCCAAGGTGGATGGATCAACTAAGGTCAGGAGTTCAAGACCAGCCTGGCCAACATGGTGAAACCCCATCTCTACTAAAAACACAAAAATTAGCAGGGTATGGTGGCTGGTGCCCGTAATCCCAGATACTTGGGAGGCTGAAGCAGGAGAATTGCTTGAACCTGGGAGGGGGAGGCTGCAGTGAGCCGAGATCTCGCCCTTGTACTTTAACCCAGGTGACAGAGTGAAACCCCTTCTCAAAAACAAAACAAAACAAAAAAACTTTAGTGCAAAGAGTGGCCTTGTTTCATATTTTTATATATCTTGTGCTTTGTCCTTATGATTCAAGAATGTGAAGAAAATCTGGTCTCAAAGATAGCAGTTGGAAAAGAAAGGAATATTCTGACAGTCTTTTCAGATAAGCTGGATATCCTTCTGTGACACTGCACCAAAACTAAACAAGTGGTAGCTTATTAAATGTTAGAGCAATGTGGAATGTCAAATACATCAATGACCTTTTTGAACTGTTGGAGAAATCCACTGACCCATCCTACAGTTTACTTATTTATTTTTTATTTTTTAAAGATGGGGTTTCACCATATTGGTCAGGCTGTTCTCGAACTCCTGACCTCAGGTGATCCACTTGCCTCAGCCTCACCATGCCTGGCACACCCTACAGTTTAAATAAATCTTTAACCATGCATAATTTTGTAACATTACGCATTGATTATTTAGAAAATACTGGTTCAGGCCAGGTGCAGTGGCTCATGCCTGTAATCCTAGCACTCTGGGAGGCCGAGGTAGGTGGATCACCAGGTCAAGAGATTGAGACCATCCTGGCCAACATGGTGAAACTCCGTCTCTATTAAAAATACAAAAATTAGCTGGGCATGGTGAGGTGCACCTGAAGTCCCAGCTACTTGGGAGGCTGAAGCAGGAGTATCACTTGTACTCGGGAGGTGGAGGTTGCAGTGAGCTGAGATCAAGCCACTGCACTCCAGCCTGGGGACAAAGTGAGACTCCATCTCAAAACAAAAAACAAAAAACAAAAACAACAACAACAACAAAAAACAAAAATAGGTCCACTGAGCTACAAAAACCACTGACATACTTGATATATTTCATTATGCAATATAAAATTATTTTTTAATATCACCATTGATTTAATCAGAAATTTTTTTTAGTACTGGGAAGCTGTCAAGTTCATGGAGGCAGGCTCAGATTTTCCAAAATTCTAATTTTCATTTGAAAGCTCACATGTGATTGGCAACAAAGACTATGGGTTCTTTTCTTTGCTCACTTTCAAGTAAATATCTGCCAAATATCCTAGTGTACGTAACCAGATTACCGGTTCTTTGAAGTTAAAAATGATGTTCCATGAAAGAGGCGGCTAGCTTAGTTCTCAACTCAAATGATGTTCCTTAAAACAACCATATTTCATAATACAATAAAAATGTTTTATGAGCATTTCCATTTCCTCACACTGAATACGAAAAAGACAAAAAATATTTTTTAAACCCTGGACTTCACATCTTCATCAATGACATTTTAAATGTAACTAGCTTAAAAAAAATACAAGTGGGGAGTGATTTGAATACAATCTCTATTATGGTGTGACTATGTTGACCAGTTTTACCAATCATTAGTTTTACACAACCCAAACGTCAACATAGTGGAAAATTAGCAAATACCATCTTAGTTACTACCTCAGTACTACTACGAAAACAGTTCTGACTTCAGAGACCCTTGGAGTCTCCCACACTTTGAGAACCACTGTCATAAGTGGTAGCTATTATTTTTACAGGAGGCACTAGCTTTGGGGGCAAACCATAAAACCTTACTCAAGTAAGCAAATCCTCAGTTTCCCTGTTTACACAGTCAAAGATACTGCCACTTACCTTCCAGTGTTCTCGCAGGGATTATTCTGAGTTAATGCATATACAACAGTTAAGCACAGTGCCTGGACCAGAGTAAACACTCAAATTATAAAACAATAAGGTGAAGGAAAACGCTTTACTGTTTCAGAGGAGAGAAAGAGGGAAAACATAAAGAGATCTGAAAATAAAACTCACTGAACCATTTTACAGAAGTAAATGCCAGAAAGCATCAAACATTCACAACCAAAATCAGAGTTCTAAAAACAAATGTTAAGAGAAAAGTAACAAGAATAGGACACCTTAAACAAGCATGGTGGCTCACACTAGTAATCCCTGCACTCCCAGCACCTTGGGAGGTTGAGGTCAGAGGAGCGCTTGGGCCCAGGGGTTAGGACCAGCCTGGGCAACTTAGCGAGACCCCGTCCCTAGAATTTAAAATGAGAGAGAGAGAGAGAGAATAGAAAAAAAACATAAAATAAAATTTGGTTAAACATTATGTAAAATATGACAGAGCCTTAACGCAGGAAACTAAATTTCAAAACACTATAACAGAAGGTGGTTTGGGAGAAAAAATGCAAGGTTGCAAAAAGAATGATAAGGAAGTAACCAAGGAGTACAGGATTTGAAGAAGATAGAAGAGAGTCTCTCCCAACGTCCAAAGCACGGTGAGAAATATGCCCTCACTAAAATTCAATTAGCTGCAAATTCAAAATTCGAAAAGACTAACAACCAAAAAACACTTACCAACATAAGCTCCTAATTCTTGCAATTTCCCCTTAATGGCACTCTGAGAGAAAAAGAGTAAACGTGCATGTAAGAAACGCGGCTCTAGGAAAAGACAGACTCCGCAGCGCTGAGGCCACTTTGCTGGTGCGCGCACCGCCGGGTCCCCCGGGCGGGGGCGGAGGCGAGGAGGGGCCTCGCTTGCGCCCCCCCACACCCCGCTCCGGCCCCACGGCGCCCACCTCCCACAGCGGATCCTGAGCTGCTCGCTTCGCCGCAGTGGTGGCTCCCGCCGGGCCTGCAGCCGTCCTTCCGTTTCCCGGCGGCTACTTCAGCCGCAGCCCCGCTCGCCCGCCCGCCTCGGAGCCGTGCTCTGAGGCCGCAAATGCCCCCAGGCCCGAGGCGGCCTGGACCAGGAGGCGCTGCAGCCCACTAGGAGCGTCCGGCGGCGGCCAGGCCGCAGCGTCCACCCGGGCCCAAGGTCCCCGTTACTCCTGACAACCGCCCTCCCGCCCGCTCGCCCGCCGAGACCCGGCTTCCCACCCCCGTCCGGCGCAGGCCTCACCCGGATCTTGCGGCTGATCTCGGTGCCGATCTCCATGGCGCCGCAGCGTGCGGGGACTCAGCACTGCGTGCGCGTAGCTTACCCGAGCCTACAGCGGGATCCTACCCCGCAGCCCGGCCACCACCCCCTCCTCCTCCTCCGCTCCGCCCCGGCCGCGCACACGGCGTATCCCCGCCCCCGCCGGCACGGCGCGCCGGAGTGAGCACGCATGCGCCCGTGGCTGCGCCTGCGCACACCTACCCGCCAAACCAGCGCTCCGGTAAGGAGGGCGGTGGCTTGCGCTTGCTGTCTGCTACGCCGCTCCGCCTCCCGGGTGCGTCGGAGAGCCTTCGTTAGTCTCTGTGCTGGCCCTCGGCTTACTCATTTTATTCTCCTTTGAGTGGTAAGAATGAATTAAATGTGTAGCAGAAACATCTTGGGCTATGATATGAAATGCGAGTTCAAATCCAGCCCTCACTTACTGTTACTATGGTATCGGTCCAGGTATTTCAACTTTTCTGACCTGAAAAATGGAGTCTGCCTCTTAGAAGTTGCACTGCAATTACTCTTGAAGGGAAAATGGACTATCCAGAGCAACAGAACCAATCCGTCAAGTCTTTTCTTTGACTCTGCACTACCCGGGCCCTCCTGGGTTTGGTTCTGCTTTCCTTCTCCCGGGCCCACCCGTGGCCTCTCCCCGAGACGAATCCCCATCCTCCTCCTCTGAACACCCTCCGTGGGACAATACTTTTGTTCTGGGGACTTCAGCTGTCAACTCTGCTGATAATGACCGAATTTCCCATCAGCCTTAAGTTTTCACATAAACCCCACTCCCAACTTCTTTATTTATTTTTGAGACAGAGTCTCACTCTGTCAGCCAGGCTGGAGTGCAGTCGCGTGATCTTGGCTCACCGCAACCTCCACCTCCCGGGTTCAAGCGACTCTCCTGGCTTAGCACCCGAGTAGCTGGGATTACAGGCGTGTGCTACCACGCCTGGCTAATTTTTTGTATTTTTAGTAGAGATGGGGTTTCACCGTGTTAGCCAGGATGGTCTCAATCTCCTGACCTCTTGATCTGCCTGCCTCAGTCTCCCAAAGTGCTGGGATTACAGGTGTGAGCCACCACACCCGGCCCCCCAACTTTTAAGTGACTACTCTTATTTTCTTCAAATTCAGCACTTAAACAGAAGTCATCTTCATCTCGCCTTTCCCCACTCATAGGTTTCTACTCCTGATTCCCATATTTGTATCAATAGCTGAATTCTCCCTATCCCTGATCACAAAACTTGGGAAACAGGAAGCACAGAGAGATCTTTCTCCCTTATATCCACTAATTCCTGAGAGTGGTGTCTGTTGTCCATTGCTGCATAACAAATGCACACCTTAAAACACAAATGTTTGTCATCTCATGGTTTCTGTGGCTCAGCTTCACTGAGTCCTCTGCTCAGGCTCTCACAAGGCTACAATCGAGGTGTCAGGGAGGCTGTGTTCTCATCTGAAGGCTTGACTGAGTTTCTATGTTCAGGATCGTTCAGGTTGTTAGCTAGAATTCATTTCCAACTAAGTACAGTAACTCATGCCTGTAATCCCAGCAGTTTGGTAGGCTGAGGCTGGCGGATCACTTGAGACCAGGAGTTTGTGACCAGCCTGGGCAACATGGCAAAAACCTGTCTCTCTGTACTCAAAAGTACAAAAAATTAGCTGGGTATGGTGGCATGCACTTCTAGTCTCGACATAGGAAGCTGAGAGGGGAGGATTGCTTGAGCCTGGTTGGCAGAGGTTGCAGTGAGCCAAGATCACGCCACCGTACTCCAGCCTTGGTGACAGAGTGAGACCCTGTCTCAAAAAAAAAAAAAAAAAAAGAAAGAAAAAGAATTCATTTTCTTGTGTCTTTGTAAGGACCCTGATTTTTTTCTGGCTATCATCTGAAGGCCACCCTCAAGTCCTAGAGGCTGCCCACAGTTCTTTGTCAAAGGATTCTCTAACATTTCTGTTCACATAAGCCAGTGAAGGCCAGGCACAGTGGTTCATTCCTGTAATTTCAAATCAGTGAAGTAGAGGTGGGAGGATCACTTGAGGCCAGAAAATTGAGACCAGCCAAGAGCTTTTATCTAAGTTAGGCCCACTCAGGACCTGACCCCAAAATCAACTGATTTATTACCTTAATTACATCTGTCAAACCTCTCATTTTTGCCATATTTATTACCTAAGCAATCCACACTGGGGGTCAGGAGCAGGTTGTACAGTGTGTGGACAGCAGGAGCAGGAGCTGTGGGGCTACCTAGGGTCTGTCATATTGTCCTTTAATAATCTAATATCCTTTCTTCTGAATTCCTATGGCATCTATATGGAAGCTATTAGTATAATAATATACTGTCTGCAATGTTATTTCGTGTGTGTGTGTGTGTGTGTGTGTGTGTCTGTGTCTTCCCTAACAAAATTAAAATTATAAACTCTATAGAGCTTTATATTTCTCCAACCTTTCTTTCAGGATGCTGGACACATAGTAAGCTCTCATTAAATATTTATGGGGTAAAAGAAATTAAAGACCTAATTTACAAAAGCATTCCTCAAGGATAAATCCAGTGATCATACACTCATTCAACATTGATGACGGGCAGCGGAGCAGAATGACAGAGAACAAGGGCACTGCAGCCAGACTGTGTGGTATGAACCTTGGCTCTGCCACTCCTTCTGAGACCTTAGGCAAATTGCTTCTCATCTCTGTGCCTCAGTTTCCTTATCTGTGACTGATAAGGTATAATACTAGTTTCACCTGCAAACGGTTACTGTAAGGATGAAATAAGTTAATAGTTGTGAAGCATATTGAACTGTGCCTGCCTCATAGCAGCACTAACTTTCTGATTAAAAATTAAGTACCTTCAGTGGGTCAGATACTGTGCCAGGAGCCAGAGCACAAAGAGGAGCCAGACCAAGTCCCTGCTTTCATGACACTCACAATCCAAAAGACAGATGAATTGCTTTTATTCCTTTACCAACCGTTTCAGAACAACAAAAACACTTGTTTTACCATTACTAGATACCCAGTCCTCAGTCAATATTTACATAATATTGAAAATAACATTTAATAAAAGTAATGTTTTCATTAAAGCATATTCAGAGTAGGGAAACATTAAAATATATTCAAGAAAGTGTTAACTTTTAGCACAATGAGCTAACTTTTAGGACAACTATGGAATACAGACTGGAAGGCTGCTTGAGACCTCCCACCCTTAGATCTAAGATGTTACAATGTCTGGATCACAGGAGGGGCCACCCCACTAAACCAATGGTATTTGGTGGTCCAGTGCAATTTCAAGCACCTCGCTGTAAACTGCGGCTTCACAAACTACAACACATCTTGAAAATGTTCATAATGATGCCCTAAGAGAAGCCATTAGAGGGAGTAGGAGTGCTAGGCTTGGAAAAGACTAAACTGGACATTTTTTTTCCCCAGCTTGGAAGTGTTCTCTGATTCAGGGGAAACAACATGTTTTCCTCTAGGGGATAATATGAAGACCAGATTTCAACAAACCAAAGTGCCAGCTAAGAGGGCTCTGGGCTATCTTCCAAAAAGAGAAGATGACTGAAAAGAGCATTGGCTTTGAAGTCAGAAGGGCTGAGTACCAACCCCATCTCCATGGAGCCATGAGTCTTTCAACATTGCCCTCCACCACGCCTGCAATCTCTTCTCAGGTTGCATTTCAGTGAGATGTTGCACATTGTTTGGGTGCGCGCGTGCGCGCGCGCGCGTGCGTGCGTGCGTGCGTGTGTGTGTAGAAGCAGCAGGGTGTGGGGGAAAGGCGGTTGGGAGTACCCTCCTGTCTGCAAAGCTTTTCTTTTCTTTTTTTTTTTTTTTTTTTTTTTTTTGTTTTTTTGAGACGGAGTCTGGCTCTGTCACCAGTGGTGCAATCTTGGCTCACTGCAACTTCCGAGGTTCAAGCAGTTCTCCTGCCTCAGCCTCCCAAGTATCTGGGACTAGAGGCACGCACCACCACGCCCAGCTAATTTTTGTCTTTTTAGCAGAAACGGGGTTTCACCATGTGGGGCAGAATGGTCTTAATGTCTTGACCTCGTGATCTGCCCACCTTGGCCTCCCAAAGTGCTGGGATTATAGGCATGAGCCACTGTGCCCGACCCAAAGCTTTGCTTTTCTTTGAGTGCTCAGTCAACCTTTTGTTGTCCTTCCAGACTCAAGCAGAAGCTGATCACAGTGATTAAACAAACATTACCAGTTCATTCAGACTATATAATATAACCATGTATAAATTTCCTCACCTGCTACAATTACATATTCACCTGTTATTCCTATGCTGAGTATTTGAGGACAGGGATATGTATCTATTTACCTGTCTCCTTGCAGCACCTGGCTTCTATATGTGGGCTGAATGGAAAAATGTTTTCCAATAGTGATTATCACATAGCATAGACACACTTGGATCAAAGTCCCTAAGTGTTGGGAATTACAGTCACAGCAGTCACTTGCTACCAAGGCAGACATTCTTCTCCATTTGAACAAACACATTGCCAACATCATCATTTCTCTGATGTTCAGGGTAATCTATCCATAAAATTATCACTCTTTTATAACTGAAAAGGTGTTGCATGTGACACAGCATTGAGCATGGTAGACAGAACTTAAAGTGCAGATTCAGAGACCAAAGACTTCACATTTCTACTTCTAGCCCTCACTGTCCCCTTCCTCAGGGGTCATTATCTTTGTGTGGCAGGGCATTCATTCAATTTGGACTTTTGCAGATGATGATAACTTATACAGTGGGTATTTACCATGCTATCAAAACAGATTAACTTTTGACATTCTAAGAAAACACTAGTCAATGCACGCACCAAACCAAACCACAATTTCCTTTTTTTTTTTTTTTTTTTTTTTGAGACAGGGTCTCACTCTGTCGCACAGGCTGGAGTGCAGTGGCACGATCTCAGCTCACCGCAACCTGCGCCTCCCAGGCTCAAGCAATTCTCATGCCTCAGCCTCCCCAGTAGCTGGGACTACAGGCGTGCTCTACCATGCCCAGCTAATTTTTGTATTTTTATTTTATTTTATTTTACTTTAAGTTCTGGGGTACATGTGCAAGATTTTTGTATTTTTAGTAGAGATGGGGTTTCACCATGTTGGCCAGGCTGGTCTTGAAATCCTGACCTCATGTGATCGGCCTGCCTCAGCTTCCCAGAGTGTGGGATTACAGGATTGAGCCACCGTGCCTGGCCTCTTTTCCTTTAATCTTTTTGTCTTTCATCATTTTATATGCTGGGCTTTCTTTTTACATTTTAACTTATTTATTTACTAAGAATTAACTTCCAGTATAAACGTATAAATATGCCACCTTCCAGATAACGAGAGGGGGTAAAGATACATATATGTAGTTGTTTGTTATCTCTACAGAACATCTCTATAAGGCTACAGAGGAATGATGGAACACTGGTTATCCCCCAGAAGAGCTGAGTATCTAGCAGGCAGAGTGAGAAGGGAACTTTTTACTTGCACCCTTGTGTATCTTTGGGGGTGGAACCATATAAATTATCTCACTTCCTTAGATATGAAACACAAGCTAATAATAATTTTATGTCTAATACTTTGAAGGTGTTATTCAAGTGCCTTGCCATGAATGTTCCTGCCAAATTAACATGGTTGAAGGAAAATAGGGCTTAGGTACTTGGTTAGTAAATGACATCTGTGGACTTGAGGGAGGAAGTTCAACTCAGTTGTCTAACATCTCTTGGGTTTTACGGTCATTTTCTATTTAAAAAATTCTTTTATTTTCTTCCTGATTCAATTAACAAGTTTTTATTTAGTGCCTACTCTTTGCCCAGTACTGTCCTGGAAATTCTAGGAGATATAAAAGAAGCCTTCATGAAACAACTTTTATAGTTCTTGCCAAGTGTGGAGATCACTGTGGAATGATGTGGCTAGAAAGTCATCCTGGTAGCAGAGTCTTACTTGGAGAGAAGCAGCAAGGCTTAAAATGGAAGGAGGACAGGAGGGGCTGCTGGTGAGGGGCAAAGCTTGATAGGGGCAGAAATCGATATGAGTGGTCAGAGAGACCGGTTTGGAAAGTCCCTAAAGGTCAGGCAGGAGAAGTTAACCTTGGGAGTCCATTAGGAGTGATAACTCAAGAGAAGAAGCCTGGTATTAGCAAGGAAATAAGAGAAACCAGATGCTAGGAGACCACCCTTGTTGCAATAATTGGATGTAAAATGATGATGGTTTGGATTTAGAATGTTCCAGAGGGAACAGAAAGGAAAGAAATAATTCATGAGGCATTTCAAAGGAGGAAATACCAGGTCTTGATGACAGGCTGGAGATGAGAATGGGAGAAGTCACACATGATTCCAATTTTTCTAGCTTGGGAAGCCAGCAAAGTGACTTCAGTTCTTTCTTTCCTCACACACAAATTGACCCCCTCATAGAGTTCAGTTGAAATATCAATTACAAACAGAATTGATCTGTTTTTTCCCTTAGAAACACAATCTTATTTGCCTTTAGGTAAATGACCCAAGATGCACGTTGCTGGGCTTTGCTCTTGGGTATAACTCATACCTCTATGACAATGCTCCTCACTTTGGCCTTGCACTGTGTGTGTGGTGTGCAGGTGCGTTTATCACCCACTAGACCAAAAGTCCTTGTTGTGCAGGGACCACGTGTCATTCATAGATAAGTATTCAAAAGTTTTTGTTGGCCCATGCCTGTAATCCCAGTACTTTGGGAGGCTGAGGCAGGTGGATGTCCTGAGGTCAGGAGTTTGAGACCAGCTTGGCCAACATGGTGAAACCCTGTCTCTACTAAAAACAACAATTAGCCAGGCGTGGTGGCAGGCACCTGTAATCCCATCTACTTGGGAGGCTGAGGCAGTAGAATCACTTGAACCCAAGAGGCAGAGGTTGCAGTGAGCAGAGATCGCACCATTGCATTGTAGCCTGGGCGACAAAGGAGACTCTGTCTCAAAAAAAAAGTTTTTGTTAATTGTTGAAGAAAATGAGACTTAAATGAAACATAATACTTAAAAAAGCTTTCCAGAAACAACAGCATTAAAATCATTGAAATTAAAATTTACATAAATTAAAAGGTTCTCTGTTCCACATGCCAAAAAAAGATCTTATACTCTATTGTAATAGTGTTAGGGTCACACAGCTTTATTCCTTAGCTTAGGTGTTGCAATACAGTAATAATAATGCACTGCAAGAATACTGTGTAATAAATGTTAATTAAAAGAAACACTTCATATATATTTTACACAAGTTATTGTATATTACTTAGTATTTCTTTTTCCCCCCTCTGCGGTGCAACGATATTGTTTAATATTATCCCCGTTTTCTAGGAGAGGAAACAATTACAGAGAAGAAATTTGCACAAGGTCACCTAGCTGGTAAATATTGGAGCTGGGATTTGAACCCAGGATCCGTCTCCCCGGATCCACCCACCCAATTTGAACCCAGACAACTTAGTCGACTCTCCACCCTTAACAGCTCTGCTCCGTATTATATAAGCAGCCAGCTCTCTTTTGGGGACTGACAGGTTATTTGAGGTATACGAACCATTTTTGGTGGTGGTGGGGGGCTTTCCCACCCAATACTGGAAGTGTCTAGTTATACGGGGCATAACCTTAGGAGCAAGCAGGAAAAGAAGAAAAGTATTCCAATAGTCTTCAGAAACATACCAGAGTAAACGAATAACCATTAATAACAGCATTTTACAGCCTAATAATACAAGAATAAAACCCCTTTATCTGGAACCTAAATACCACCCCCTCCTCTCATTTTATTAAAAGCCTTGTTTTATTTGGAAACTCTTAAAATAAGTGGTCATACGATTAAAAAAAGCTGCGGCGCGCCCCCTCCCCGGCGGCCGGGCGCAGCTGTCCGCGCCTCCCCCGCGCGGCTGCCCGCATTCCAACTCTCTGAGGTCACGGGCCGCCGCCGCCTCCCTGGATCCGCCCGCCCGACCCAGGGGGAGGGACGCCCGGCCCGGCCGCCCCGCTGCTCCGGCCGCGCGCCCCGCGTCGGTCCGACAGTCCGTCCGTCCGTCCTCCTGCCTCCCCCCGCCCCCGCAGGGCTTCTTTGTGCGGCGCTACTCGCCGACAGGTCCCACCCCCAGGCCTCGCCCCTCGCCGTCGCCACCGCCGGACTCTGCCCAGGGGAATGGTCTGCGGGCCGGGTTTTTGGAGACAGGAAGTGAGGCGTGCGAGCCCCATGAGCGCGGCGCGGCGCGGGCTAGCGTGCGGGCGCGGCTGTGGCGGCCGCGCTGCGGGGCCCCGGGAGGCGGGCCGCTGAGCGGTGCGCGCGGCCCCGAGGATGCGGGAGCGGGAGCAGGTGAGGGCGCTGGGCTTGGCCGGCGGGAGGGGCGGGCGCCGGCACGAGCGGTGGGGTGTGTCCGCTCGCCGGGACCCCGGAGCGCGCCCGCGGCCCCGGAGTCCAGGAGGATGGGGCGCGGCTGCCAGACCCGTAGCGGGAGCGTAACAAAGACAAAAGTTTTGCTTTTCCAGATTCGCTCTCATGTACTTGAGTAATTTCTAAAAAGGGTCTGGAACTTCTATTCTGAACGCCCTGGCCGATTGTTGCGGGTTAATTCTGGATCGGGGTTTTTAATGTGTTAGGCATATTTGTGCCTCTCAGAATATGTAAATGTGAAATTCGCCAGATAACTTTGGCGAGAAGGGGCGCAAGGAAGGGCTGTTTGGTAACGCCTGGTTTGTTTTTGGAGTAGAGTGTTTACTCTGGAAGAGAATTCTTGGATCTGCAAATTCCGACTTGTGATTTCTGCAAATCCTGATTAGATTGGCCGCTCTTGGCATGTTCGTCCTATTTTCTTTTTTGAGAAAGCCTTATAATAATAGCGTATGCTCGCAAACACATTGAAAACATTCGTGTGCTCCAAGTGACAACTGCTGTACGCCTGTTAGTTGCTGACAGTTTATTTTTTTAAGTTCGGAATACGAGAGTAATTTTACTCTGAATATAGCTGTCCGTTTTGTTTTTAGGGCATTTTATTCTGGAGCATCTACGCACAATGTTTTCTCCGTGAGAAGCATGGGTTTGATTTAATGCTATAGGTATTACTCTAAATATGTCCTTTTAGTATTCATTTTATATTAAAGCAACGCTGGCAAAATTACGTGTGTTAAGGACCTTAGCAGGAAAGGGGAAACGCTGTAAGATTCAGAGGTAAAGTGTATTTGAGAAACTTTTGGAAGGGGATATAGAGAGAGAAAATTAAAATGAATTCACAAATAGTTCAGACTGCCTTTTGTAAACTTGTACTGAAGTAGTATCTAGTACGTATCCGTTTATTTACTACAAAACAAATTTTGTAGAGAAACAAAGTTATCCTAGTTTTCCTTTAATAGCTATTTATGAATTATGTTTAATTTAGTAAATTATAATTCCAGACCCAACCATTTCCAGATTATTGCACATTATTTTATACCTGAAACAGACCTCCCCAAAGAACTCTTACATTTCTACTCCTCTTGGTTTTATTACCTTCAGACATTCATAATTGTATTATATCATTTGGCAGCAAATACTGAATATTACTGAAAATTAAGATGTGTAAATCGTTGATCGGTTTGTAAATTATTAAACAAAAACACTGTTTTAGCCTAGTGGGTTTTATATAAATAAGCAAAAAGCAAGGCATTCTTATGGGGGGGGTGCGCCATACACACACGCACACACAGCAACTTTTTCAATTACATCAATCAAAATAAGAGATAACTTTGACTTTTCCTTTATCCCTGATGCTGTAATACATTTCAAATCTAAGGGACAACTGAAAGTTTTACTGAGTTTGCTTAATCAGAACTTAAGTTAATAATTAAGTTACAGTGTAGTATCTATTGCTTTCAAGCCATAGTTCTTGAAAAGAACTACCATATTTGAATGGCACCTAATGCAAGTATTGATCTTTTCTCTACACATATGCTATATCTTATCTTTTCGTCTACCCTACTTAATCCGTCCAGTTTCCAGTTACCATAATTTTTATATAAAATTGAAACCCACCATCTGATCTCATGAAAGGGTGTTTAGTATACATATTTATAATCCTTACCTATTTACACTCTTGGTTTATCAGTTTTCTAGTTAGAAGCTTATTATTTAAGGTTCTCACTTGCTAATTTTTTTTCATCTTGCTTTACTTAGTTTATACCCCTGAAACAGCAAAGAGCATTGAAACGTACTGGAAGTGGAAACCGTGTCTTTTAATATATATTTCTGTTTCTCTCCATAGTGTGGTGGTTTTACCTGCAGAAAGCAGTCAGTAAATGCTGTTAATTAACACAGTGCTTTAGCTAGTTCCAGCTTTGTTTTTTTCCTCTGGCCTTCCCCTGTCCCTGTTTGTAACATTTTGATTTTCCTGGCTATGGGGAATAACCAGAGCTCAAAACAAAAAAACTAGCCAGATAAAACCGTGGTTGGGTCCTTATTAGAGATACAGCTCTGTATGTAATTATAGCATGGTTGTAATCTCCTTAAAGACAGCGACGGCTTAGGATTCGTCTTAGATTTCTCACGATGCTCATTATGCTGTCTTGTACCCAGAGAGGCAATACACATTTGTGGAATGGAATTTCAAAATGTTAAGTTTGGCAAAGCCGAGGATAGTAGCCGAACTCTTTTCTCCAGCTCTGCCATTCCCTAACCCTGAGTGCCCATCGCCTCTGGGCCTGACACGCAGTCAGGAGAGCAGGACCCAGCAGAGGACTGGGAGTGTGGAATTTGGGATCGATTCACAGCCCAGCCCGTCCTAGCGTGAAACTGCGAAGTAGCTTCTCTTTCGGAAGGCTGGGTTCTGCCTGCCAGATGAGAGGGTCGGGGGCACATTCTGCCCCTCCGCGCAGTCCCGGCCCGAGCTCAGCGTAGCCAGCCATAGCTGGTTCTCGCTAAGCGATTCATCCCCAGCAGGCAATCTCTGCTCAGAAGAAAGACGTGGGGAACCGTCCCAGGACCCTGGAAATATCCGGGATTTTGTAGACTCGTTTAGGGGGAAAAAACTAATTCAGCTGATGTAAAAATCCCCAGCTGTTATAAGCTTTATCGGTGAAATGAAAAAAAGAAAAGAAAAGAAAAGAAAATCCCCAGCTGGTGCTCGCCCTCATTTGTCTCGGCCCAGAAGTCACCATCAATTGGTTTGGTTAAAAACTGTTAGAGCCCCGCGTGGTGGCGCGCGCCTGTGGTCCCAGCTAGTCGGGAGGCTGAGGCTGGAGGATCGCTTGAGCCCAGGTATTCGGGGCTGCGGTGAGCTGCGATGGCGCCATCGCACTCCAGCCTGGGCGGCAGAGCGAGACCCCACTCTATGAAACACGTTGTAAGTAGCGTATTTCGGGGTGCTGTGGCTCCAAAGCCGGCATCGCACGGGGCCCGCTCGGTCTCTCCACCGCCTGTAGGTCTCGCGCTGGTCCCTTTAAATGTTCCCTCCGGGAGCAGAGGGACCGGTCCCTTTCAGAGCGCGTCCGTCCAGGAACGCGGCTGCAGAAAGAGAGTTCCGGGGCCTCCGAGGCTACCGGTTGGCCTGGCTACGCCGCGTGCTCTTCCCGAGTGGAGGACGCGGGAGAAGCCGGGGCCTGAGGTCTCCAGGTCCCCGTGGGCTTCTTGGGTTTGCTGTTCCCGGCCGCTTGTTAACTCAGGATGGCGTGGAAGGCCTCGCCCGCCTCCTTTTCTGGGCCGCGGCCCCGCTTAGGTGAGGGCTTGTTTGGGCGTCCCCACCTCGGAGAGGGGCGGGGCCTCGCCTTTCAGAACTGCCACTCTTCTAGTGATAATTGGATAAGGAGCATTTGTAGGGTCTTTTATGATGTTTATCGGCAGATCCATTTGATGGCGTAAATACTTCCACAAGCGCTTGTTAGGCAGCTCACCGTGTTTGAACCACACACCTGCCATTCTTAGTGGGGATTATTCCTGCCATTTGCCTTTAGGGTTAGTTTTCTAAAAGGATTGGGACTGGAACCTAGTTTTTTTTTTTTTTTTTTTT
>NW_016107349.1:8324680-8348248 GCF_001604975.1 Cebus imitator | reverse complement strand
CGCCTCCTGGGTTCAGGCAATTCTCCTGCCTCAGCCTCCTGAGTAGCTGGGATTACAGGCACGTGCCACCATGCCCAGCTAATTTTTTGTATTTTTAGTAGAGACGGGGTTTCATCGTGTTGACCAGGATGGTCTCGATCTCTTGACCTCGTGATCCATCCGCCTCAGCCTCCGAAAGTGCTGGGATTACAGGCTTCAGCCACCGCGCCCGGCCCTGGAACCTAGTTCTTTTTGGAGTATTTTGCACTTTTCTCATTTAAGGATTAAAGAACTCTGACATTTGGAGTATTGCAGCCCGAAAGAGTTACTTACGAAAAAAAATCTTATCCAAAATAGGAGGAGGACTACGAATGCTAACTAGTAAATTTGGGATTACAGTAGTGCGGGCCATTATCTCACTCAATCCCGGAGATAGCCACAGTTTGCTATCACTGTTTGTAGGCTAAAGTGAAGGGTGGAGCCTGACCCTGGGCCCTACGCACCTCTGAGATAAAATTCCACCCTGCCTCCCGGGTCCTATTAGTGCCTTCTTTTTCCAGCAGAGAGGGGCGGATTACTTTTTGGACACAGCTTGATTGGCTTTTCTTTGCATAAGCAGAGCCCAGCGTTACCTCTGTTGAAGTAACTCTTGGCGTTCTTCTTTCCCCAGCGCTGGCGTCGATGCTCCCTTCTTGGGGCCATTGGAGACTCCGTTGCTTTTTAATGGCGGCAGCGGCTGCTGGGTGAGCAGCTGGAGGCTGGACAGCGTTCGTCCCGTCTGGAGAGGATCGCTTTGGTGGGGGTAGCTTTTCCCTCTTTGCTCCTCCACTCTTGAAAGGAGAAGAAGATGCCACTGCCATTTGGGTTGAAACTGAAACGCACCCGGCGCTACACGGTGTCCAGCAAGAGCTGCCTGGTTGCCCGGATCCAGCTGCTCAATAACGAGTTTGTGGAGTTCACCCTGTCGGTGGAGAGCACTGGCCAGGAGAGCCTCGAAGCTGTGGCCCAGAGGCTGGAGCTGCGGGAGGTAAGCCACCTAAAGACACTGCAGGCGGGGCGCGGTGGCTCACGCCTGTAATCCCAGCACTTTGGAAGGCCGAGGCGGGTGCATCCCGGGAGGTCAGGAGTTGGAGACCAGCCTGGCCAACGTGGTGAAACCCCATCTCTACTAAAAATACAAAAAATTAGCTGGGCGTGGTGGCATGCGCCTGTAATCCCAACTACTTGGGACGCTGAGGCAGGAGAATCACTTGAACCGAGGAGGCGGAGGTTGCAGTGAGCTGAAATGTCCAACCTGGACAAGAGAGAAACCCCCTCTCAAAAAAAAGAAAAAGACATTGCAGGCTTCTGTGGCCCCCATGCTGGCTGTGTGTCCAGGCCCACTGGGTATTCACTGGGTACTCACTGTGTGTCCCTGCCTGAGATGTCTGAGTTGAGTCTGCAAGTCCCCTTATGAGGCAGGAACAGATTAGAGCAAGAAGTCTTCCCTTGGGGGTGCCCTGTAAGAACTTATAGTGCCTGAGTTTTGAATATGTTGATATGTTCCCCAAACGTAATCCAGAATCAAATGTGAATGCACTTTGGGTTGTTCAAGTTTCCATTTTCTAATATACCCCCAAGGGTATTCCTGATCTCTAGCACAGTTTTCTGACTTCATTCTTTCTTTTTTGTTCACTTTTGTTTTTTTAGAGACAAGGTCTAGCTATGTTGCCCAGGTTGGTCTCAACTCCTAGGCTCAAGCAATCCTCCCGTTGTAGGCACGTGCCAACATGTCCAGCTCCCGACATCATTCCTTCATTCATTGAGTAAACCAAAAATTCATTGACTATATTCTTACAGGCCAGATCAAGGTTCTAGAGACATATTGCCTGAACTTAGTTTGAGTTCTAGTTTCCTCACCATCTGCTCCTGTTACATTGGGCAAGTTATGTGATATCTCTGAGCCCCAGTTCTCTATCTGAACCATGGGAATGACTGTGACACCTAATTCTCAGAGTAGCATAAGGCCATAAGCTCTACTAACTAGTCTGTTAGAATACTTACAGGGAGGTTTGCCCAGGAAACACCTAATCTAGTTGGTAGGAAGTTATGGAGTATTCATGTAGCTATATAATATCTTAAATTTAAAATACTAGGCAAGGCCTGTGAAGAAAGGCCTCTAATTAAACCTTTGACCCTCGCTACCTTTGGCTACCTGGTTCTGGGGTAAAGGAAAGTTAGATAAACTCGTTATTCCATTTAAAAAGTCAGGAATAGATGAACTTTGCCCCTGGTGACCATCCAGTCTTTGATGTGATCATTAAATACTGAGGACCCATAAGTACCAAGCACATACACTTGGAAGCTTACCTTAGTGTTGTTACCAATAACAAAACAGGTGTGATGCATGCTGTGACGAGGGAAGTAGAGGGTGTGCTATAGGCCAGAAGAGGTGCAGCAAAAAGAAGGCGGCTCAGGGAAGGTAATTCTGAGCTGTGACCTGATGATGGGACAGGGGAGTCCTATCAGGGGCTAGAAGAGTGATCCAACAAAGAGAACTGCACAGGGCCAAAGACATGGACACAGCTGGTCTGCCTGACCCAAGGGCCACACAATGAGGATTTTTTGTTAAAGGACTTATACTTATCCTGAGGGTGGTGGGGAAAAATGAAGGGTATAAACAGGTGTGGTACAATTGTTTTTGTGAAGAGTGAGCCCTTTGGAGAATGATTGGAGAGAATTGGCTCAGGTACAGACGGTAGCCACCTGGAGTTGAATAGGGTTGGAGAGAGGTGGTTGGAACCTGCAGATATTCAGGACCTACCTACCTAGTAATAGGGAAGGGTTAGCATGGATTCATGTTGATATTCAGGTTTTCAGTAGATGGTGGAGCTATAACAGAGGAAATGTGAAAGGAGGAGTAGATCTATTAGGGGCAAGGAGAAACGTGTGGTGAGTTCAGTTTTGGAAATACTGAGTTTGAGGTGCCAATTAGAGGTGTTGAATAGACAGATGGATCTGCTGGTCTGGAGTTCAGGCATGAGATCCAGGTTGGAGGAAAGAGATTGGGAAGCATCAGCCTAAGTGAGTTCATTAAAGTCAGAAGAGGGTATGAGCTTCTCTAGGGGAGAAAAAGGACATCACAGACCCCTCATAATAGATTAGAGGAGGGGAGAATATTGGAAGGAAACTGAGATGGAACTGCCCAAGAGAAGAAGGAAAACCAGAGTAGCAGGCCTCAGCAACCAGTCCCTGCTTACTTGCATTTATGTTTTTTTTAGGGATGGGGTCTCACTCCATCACCCAGGCTGGAGTACAGTGGCACCATCGTAGCTCACTGCAGCCTCAAACTCCTGGGCTCAAGTTATCCTTTTGCCCCAGCATGCCAAGAGCTGGGACTAGAGGCGCACACCACCACACCCACCTAATTTTTTTTTTTTTTAACTTGCATTTTTGAGATGGAGTCTTGCTATATTGCCCAGGCTGGTCTTAAAGTTCTTTCCTCTAGGTATCTTCGCCTCCTGGGCAGGTAGGATTATAGGCGTGGCTTAGTGGCTTATTTTGTTTTATTTTTGGCTTGCTTTGACTTTTTTTTTCTTTTTTCTATTATGGTTTCTTATTCCTGTAATTTTCTTCCTCATGCACCAGGTCTGTCTATAACCCCTAGTGAGTCAACTTTTTGAGAAACTATGGTTTATTTATTTTTGTACCAGGTGTAGAATGTGTTCAGTAAATACAGGGAGAACTGAGCCCATATGCGTTGATTTCCTTCTGTTAATAAATCCATAGAAATTGCCATCCTTTGTTAGAAGTTATCAGTCTCAGGGAATAAGTAACTTTATATACCTGTGGGTATATTTTGAGCCTGTTTTTCAACAGAAGAGGAAACAGGCATGGTCCCTAGAAAATGTTTTGCCCTTGGAGAGTCTGTTCCACAATTTCCAATATTTAAAGCAGTCATGGTTAGAAAGTTTGTATAGCAAAGTTTTGCTTTGAAAGCCCCAGAAGCTCTGTTCTGTAGCATATAAACAGATGGCTCAGGCGTCAGGCCTAATCTTATCAAATGACTGTTCAAAAATAATCTGAGTGGGGTCATACCTGTTTCTAGTTTGTATGTATAGCCTGTGTATGATTCACACTAAGAAATATCGGTATGCTGATTTCTTGTACTGTTCTCCCACCAAGCAAATCTGGAATTATCATAGCATATAGATTGGGGTGAAAAGCTTTGCTCCTGTCCAAATATAAGTGGAGAGAAAAGTCTTTACTCTTCTTGCTTAATTGAATACCATCTTATTTCTATAATGACAGTTTTTTTTTCTTTTGAGATGGAGTTTTGCTCTTGTCACCCAGGCTGGGGTGCAATGGTGCGATCTCAGCTCACTGCAACCTCTGCCTCTCAGGTTCAAGTGATTCTCCTGTCTCAGCCTCCCCAGTAGCTGGGATTACAGATGCCCACCACCATGACTGGCTAATTTTTTTTTTTTTTTCAGTAGAGGTGGGGTTTCACCTGGTTCCTAACTCCTACCTCAGGTGATCCACCCACTTCGGCCTCCCAAAGTGCTGGGATTATAGGAGTGAGCCACTGCGCCTGGCCCTATAAAGTCAATTATAAGGGCTGCACAATATTATTGTAACATTATGCCCAGGGGTTTCATGTATATCAGTAATATTTCTCCTTTTCTTTTCTTTTTTTTTTTTTTTTTTTTTTTTTTTTTTTTTTTTTTTTTTTTTTTTTTTTTTTTTTTTTTTTTTTTGAGATGGAGTCTTGCTCTGTCACCCTGGCCGGATTTCTTTTTCTTTTTTTTTTTTTTTTTTTTTTTTTTTTTTGAGATGGAGTCTTGCTCTGTCACCCAGGCCGGAGTGCAGTGGCATCATCTTGGCTCACTGCAACTTCCACTTCCTGGGTTCAAGTAATTCTCCTGCCTCAGCCTCTCTAGTAGCTGAGATTACAGGTGCCTGCTAGCACACCCTGCTAATTTTTGTATTTTTAGGAGAGACGAGATTTCACCATGTTGGCCAGGCTGGTCTCGAACACCTGACCTCAGATGATCCACCTGCCTTGGCCTTCCAAAGTGCTGGGATTTCTTACACTGGGTATATGGGTAGTATTCTTTACACAGGGTATATGGGTATGTTTTTTGGTTTGTTTGTATTTTTAGCCTTCATATTTTTACAGGTGTCTAAGATATTTTGTATTAAATTAAAAACAAAATGGTTAATATACATATATTCAATGTAGTTAACTTAGGTTGCTAACTTTCTTCTAAATTCACCTTTTTTGAACTACAGAAAGTAACTTTGTAAAAAATGAGGCAAAAAGCCTGGGTGTGGTGGCTCACATCTGTAATCTCAGCACTTTGGGAGGCTGAGGTGGGTGGATCACGAGGTCAGGAGTTCAAGACCAGCCTTGCCAAGATGGTGAAACCTCGTCTCTACTAAAAATACAAAAATTAGCCGGACATGGTGGTGGCGCCTTAATCCCAGCTACGTGGGAGGCTGAAGCAGGGAATCGCTTGAATCCAGGAGGCAGAGGTTGCAGTGAGCCAAGATTGCACCACTGTACTCCAGCCTGGGTGACAGAGTGAGACTTTGTCTTAAAAAATAATAATGAAATATAAAAATAGGAAAATGAATTATTCCCTTAGGAAAATATTGGTGTTCATTTTAGCAGTAGTTTATCAAAGCTATTGGAATTCCCTATCATTAATTCTGAGATTCAAAACAATTTTTCAAGCAAGGCTGTGAGTGCTTATGGAATTTAAGGGGAGCTAGAAAATTCTCTTCAATTTTAAAAATATATGCTGTAGAGGCTTGAAGGAGGTGGTGAGACGAGGGGGTCAGCTGGGTATGGCCACTGCCTGGGGCATCTTCACCCTGATGGAATCAGCACAGTCCAGAGTGCAAGAGTCAGGCTCAAACATCTCATGTCATGGGAAGAGCTGATTTAATCTAGCTTGCTAATAATGATGTGCAAACCCAGGGCCGAAGTTCAGTGATTTTGTTTGTTTTGCAGTAGAGTGCAGTGGTGTGATCTCGGCTCAGCAACTTCTGCCTCCCTGGTTCAAGTGATTCCCCTGCCTCAGCCTCCTAAGTAGCTTGGACTATAGGCGCACACCACCACGCCCAGCTAATTTTTTGTATTTTAGTAGAGACAGCGTTTCACCATGTTGGCCAGGATGGTCTCTATCTCCTGACCTTGTGATCCTCCCGCCTCAGCCTCCCAAAGTCCTGGGATTGCAGTCGTGAGCCACTGTACTTGGCCAAGTTTAGTAATTTGTAAGCAGTGAGAGACTGCCAAGGATCCCAGGTATGTGTGCCCTCTGCCCAGGCCAAGATTTTCCTATAGGTAGGGCACATGGGAGTCAGAACAAACCAGAAGTTTCATGGTGAGCATGGGATCAGAATAGGTGTTGCCTTGAAAAAGTACATATTTTCATAAGTAGGCTGGGCGCAGTGGCTCACATCTGTAATCTCAGCACTTTGGGAGGCTGAGGCGGGCAGATCACCTGAGGTCAGGAATTCAAGACCAGCCTGGCCCGGCCAACATGGCGAAACCCCGTCTCTACTCAAAATGCAAAAAAAAAAAAAAAAAAAAAAATTACCCAGGTATGGTGGCGTGTGCCTGTAGTCCCAGCTATTTGGAAGTGTGTGACACCTGAACCTGGGAGGTGGAGGTTGCAGTGAGCCGAGAATACACCACTGCACTCCAGCCTGGGTGACAGAGCAAGCCCCAGTCTCAAAAAAAGAAAAGAAAAAGTACATATTTTCATAAGCAGAGTAGTGCTGCCCAGATTCCTTTGAGTCAGGCACCCTTTCCTCCGGCGGTGCTTAAGTGAGCACTGCCTGTCTGCCTCTTGAGATGGCTGCTTAGCAAAGTGGTGACAACAGTCTGCAGTAGTCAGAAACACCTTGGTTGCATCCACATACTGTTATTTGAGTAATTCTTAAATCACTTAATTTCCCAAGTTCATTGGTTTTGCATCTGTAAGTTGGGGATGATAATAGTATCCACTTGATAGTTGTTAACAGGATTCAGTGTTAAATGTAAAACATTTAGCAAAGGGTCTGGTATTTGGGAAATTCTCAATAAGTGTTCATCTTTATTACCATTACCATTGTTGTTGATGTTATATTATTATTATTAGTGACACTTATGCCCATGTTACAGTAACTGACCAAATTCTATTCATAGGAATTCTCTTCCCTCCCCATCCCTCCGCACCCCAACCCTTCCGTCCCCACCCCACCCATCCCCTCCTAACCCTCTCTTTCTCTAATTTCTTTTTCTTTTCTTTTTTTCTTTCTTTGGTGTGATGGAGTCTTGCTCTGTCACCCAGGCTGGAGTGCAGTGGTGCAATCTTAGCTCATTTCAGGCTCCACTTCCCAAGTTCAAGCGAGTCTCATGCCTCAGCCTCCCAAGTAGCTGGGATTAACAGGCGCCTGTCATCACACCCACCCATCACTCCATGGCTGCCCAAAGTATTGGGATTACAGGCATAAGCCATTGCTCTCAGCCTTAAAAAGGTGTGTTTTTTTTGAGATGGAGTTTCAATCTTGCTGCCCAGGCTGAGTACCACCACGCCCGGCTAAGTTTTGTATTTTTAGTAGAGATGGCGTTTCACCATGTTGGCCAGGCTGGTCTCAAACTCCTGACCTCAGGACATCCACCCGCCCTGGTTTCTCAAAGTGCTGGGATTACAGGCGTGAGCCACCACACCCGGCCTAAAGAGTTTTTAATCCTCAGGATATGAACGTGCTTAAATCATGAAAGTCTCTTTAAGAATTTTTTTTTCATGTTTTTGCTATGATATATTGTGTTAGTTTTACAACTTAGAGGGCAGTTTTCTTTCAGCTGTTTCTGAGGGGGTTGTGTGTGTGTTGGGGACTCTTTATTGTTGTTCCCATATGTGGCCTTCATACATAACTGTGGTTTTGAAGTTGAGTTAAACACTGAGCCGCTGCTAAAAAATTATCTCTAAGGTATTTTTTGAAGATGAAAAAAATCTAGCAAAATTTATAAATGGCCTCTCATTTCTTAATTGTAGTCTTTGGATATTTGGTTACCCTGCTGTGGTTTATCATTGATCTTTATGAAATGTTTTTTAAATTGTGTGTTCAGTGTGTTACACACAATGTCAAGTTTTTGTTCCATAGAATGTAAGCTCCATCAAAGTAGGACTCTTGTTGACTGAAGCATTGCCAGGGTTTGGGACAGCACCTTGTACCTTACAATATGTTGTTGCTGAATACATTTACTTAGTTTAAAGATTAAGATTTTTGTTTTGAATTTAGATTGATAAACATGGACAGCAGTACAATTAAGTCTTTGCTCTGATTTTATTTCCTGGAGAGGGTTAAACATTTCCGAAGTTTTGTATACAGATAAAAAGGCACCGTTTTTTTAGACTCTTCTTTTTCACTTTGGGGCTTTTTCTGAAACACTTAGAAAGTGATCTAGTTGTAGTGACTCCCTGAGGTAAGATTGCTGTGTCAAGGGAGTGTCAGCTTCCTCACTGAACTTTGAACACATACTTCTCCTAACACCTGTGGCAAATGGGGATATTTTTTGGCTAGAGGATTTGTTGGTATAGAGAGGAATCAAGCATATAACATAAACCGTAACCCCCAAGCACAACTTTAGAAAGTGTTCTTGGCCATCAAAGTGTTTTATTTTAAATTAGTGTCTTAGGTATTCCAAATATCCACTGACCTTATCGTGACTGTTATCTGAGTAGACATCAAGAATTTCATGCTATTTCCTTCTGTACTAGCTGTTTTCATTTGGACTCTAAAAATAGCTGAAATATGTGTAAAGTAAAAGTCAAGTACCCAGAAACTTTTACCTTTGGGCCAAGTAGTTATTCATTTAGGTATGTATGTTATAAAACAAATACAGTTGAATTAGAGACAAGAATCTCTGAATATTTTCAGTTAGAGCTATTGGACCATCTGAAGCAAATATAATGTCAGATTGGCCTCTCACCTAGATAGAGAAAGCTTTCCCAAGTCTGACAACCAATTATAAATGATCCGGGATTTTTCCTGATATTTAGGTTTTCTGTTACTTTTCTTCTTTGGTCTAGGTAATTAAGAATTAGCCATGTAAATAAGTATAGAAATTACACACATGAGGATATGCATTTTAAAGTCTATTTTGTAATCACAAGTTATTGCAGAATTTGGAAACCTGTTTATTTGAAGAATGGGGTATTATTCAGCCTAGGCTTAGTGGCTAATAAACTTAAAGGCTAATAGCCCAAGATGCTTCCCTTCCAGTATTGGATTTTTCTCTTGAGATACCAAATGTCCTTATTCTCTTACCATTGGTGTGTCACAGTAGTATAGTCTCAGGACCATGCGGAATTAAGCATGAATTTACTCATTCGAGATTTGTAAGGTGAGTTACAAAATGGTGGACATGAGGGAACTGTGGTGTTTTGGAGGCTCTAAGTGTTGTCATTGTCATTGGTGTATAGATTCAGATTCCATTCCTTCTAATATCTCTAGAAGCTTTGACTTTCTTCTGTGTCCATTTGGGTAAATGAGCATTATTGTGCTGGAAGCTTAATTTGCCTCATTTAATCTTCACAGTGAGTTAAGCACTGCATTATCTTTCCCATTTTAAAATGAGGAAACTAACGTTATCAAAAGTTTGACTGATTACATAGCTAATAAGCAAAAGACCCAGGATTTGAGATTTTATGTCAGACTTCTGCTTGAACTTTGACCTTTAAATTTATAGGGGTCATGGACCCTTTTGAGATTTAATGAAAACACAGAATTTTGCATGCAATTTCAGGTAGATCATTGTCACTCTCTCCCCCAAGTCTGTCCATAGGCCGAGGCTGTGGGCCTGGAGGCTTCCTGGATAAGGCAGTTTTTTCCCTTCTCCCCCGTTTTCACAGAGCAGGGCCTTTCTTCTCTGGTCTTCTGCTTCCCAGAGTGAAGATGCTGTGAGGATGGAATATTTGTGAACAATTCAAGACCTTCATAATTAAAAAATAATAATTTGCCTCTGAATATAGTTCTTCCCCTCACTGTCCCTTCTACTACAAATGCCCTTTTTTCCTCTGGCCTTAATCCTTAGGTCTCAGGAAGGGCCATTTGTTCCTCAGTGGGACAACATACTGTTAAGGAAAAAGCCCCCTTCAGGGGGACAGTGGGGAGGTCGTGAGTGGGAATTCCCCGACTGTACCGCTGATGGTAGGTCCATGTCTGTCTTCCCTGCTAGGCAGCAGGTATGTGGTGAATCTTCAGGAGTTGAATGGATGATACATTCTTCCTTTATACATTAATCGAATTCCCAGGCCAATTGTTGAGCCCTCTGTATCAGTCTTCTTGTCAGATATGCACCTTATGTGAACATGGCATTTTCTATTAACAAGGATTCATCATTCTCTTGACAATATGCCGATTTAGCAAATATTTTTCTATTCAGTTCTCCAAGCAATTTGTTCATAAACAAATGTCACTTAGATTTCCTTTATCTTTTAATGAATTGACTGAACATCCAGAGGCAATTTAAATTTTTGCTTAAGATGCTAACATCCGTAGAAGAGACGATTTAGGTCACGAATCCTTCATGAGAATTGGTAGCATGTAGTAGAAATAACTTCCTGTCAAGGATTTGTACCACTTTCTATAGTAGATTACCCAAATATGATCATTAAAAGGTATATAATGTCGAGATTTATAAATAGGGCAGAGTAGTTTTGTTATTTTAAATAAGTTTTGACTGAGTAGGCTAAGAAAATAAACTGGTAATCTCATGCTGAGCGGCAAGCTCATGTGAATCTAAACACAACTTGTTGGTCGGGCAAGGTGGCTCATGCCTGTAATCACAGCACTTTGAGAGGCCAAGGCAGTAAGATCGCTTGAGTCCAGGAGTTCAACACCAGCGTGGGGAACATAGTGAGACCCTATCTATACAAAAAAAAATTAAAAATTATCTGGGCATGGTGGCACATGCCTGTAGTTCCATGTGCTCTGGAGGCTGAGGTGTGAGGATTGCTTGAGCCCAGGAAGGTGAGGCTGCATTGAGCCATGATCATGCCACTGCACTCTAACCTGGGTGACAGAGCGAGACCCTTTCTCCAGAAAAAATTAAAAACAACTTATTATGTTCCAGTTACTTAGATGGCTCAGACTTCGTTGACTTGTCAAATGAATCTCAATGTCAAGTGAATTTCCAGCATGTTGAACTTTATACCATTCAATTCAACTACAGTTGGCAAAGTGGGATTTTGGTAAAGTTCTCGTGCTCAATGGACTTGGGTTCAAATCCCTGCAGACTACCTGTGCGAACTGAGGAAACCAATTTCTCTGGGACTTGTTTCTTTTCTATGTGATATGGCTGCATGTAATAGCAAGAATGATAGCTATGTATTGGGTACTGACCATATGCCATGCGCTGTGCTCATTACTTTACATGTGTTTAACCCTATGTATGATGAGCTTTGTTTCCTCCCACCATCTCATTGATGGAGTGGATCGAAGACCAGTAACATTCATAGGACAGTCATTAACTCATTGCTCTTTTTCAGTGTTCTTTAGCCATTTCCACTTTCTCTTTCATCTTGTACATTTGTTAGTTGGAATAATATACTGAGGGAAAATAATGGGTTGGAGAAAAATCACTGGAGAGGTATTATTGTTAAGTCGGGCGACTAAGTTCAGAGCTACACTGCTGAGAATTAAGATCTTCACCATGACTAATATCCTTTCTCTTCCTGTTAGTTTTGATTTGAAATATCTAGAAAATAACCTTAATTCTCATTCCCTTGTGTTTTGCACTTACAAATAATATGAAGACACTTGTATACTTGACTTGCCTGTGTTTTTATGATTGGCACCTATTTTGAAGTCAAATTTATGTTTAGTGACTTAAGAAAAGAGCACTTAAATTATGCAGTATAACAGAAAAATGAAGCGTGTTTAATAGTGAATATATCTAAAATTATATTATTATTACTTGTATAACATTTGCTACCCTTCAAAAGAATGCAGATTTCTCTGTATGATGCTATACAACCAGTGCCTGGCTAGGGCAGCTAGTTAGTGACAGCCCCCTGCTAGAATTCAAGTCTTCCAGCTCTTGGTTTAGCACTTTTCTCCCAACATTCTACTGTTACATGGAGCCATTGCCATTTTCCTAAAAGAAAAGCAATCCAAGTGTTGGTATTGTCTATTTGCTTTTAAAGGAAATAAAGGGAAAGAAGGCTGGGCGTAAAGAAGGCCAGGCGTAAAGAAGGCCGGGCGTGATGGCTCATGTCTGTAATCCCAGAGCTTTGGGAGGCCAAGGTGGGCGGATTGCCTGGGGTCAGGAGGTTGAGTTTGAGACCAGCCTGGCCAGCATGGTGAAGCCCCGTCTCTACTAAAAATACAAAAATTAGCCGGATGTGGTGGCAAGTGCCTGTAATACCAGCTGCTTGGGAAGCTGAGGTAGGAGAATTGCTCAAACCTGTGAGGCAGAGGTTGCAGTTAGCTGAGATCATGCCATTGCATTCCAGCCTGGGCAACAGAGCGAGACTCTGTGTCAGACAAAAAGCGGGGGTGGGGTGAAAGAGAAGGATAAGTTCCCAAAGACAGAATCCTATTAGTGAAGGAAGTATTTAAGCATAGGATTTCCTCTACTAGATAAATGTAATGAAATTTTATACTGTTTAAAGAAAACCATGATAAGAAGATCTCATGTTACTTGAGCACTTGTTTGCATGAGACACTTTTATAAGTGCTTTAAGTGTTTTTGCTTATTTTGATCTTTGCAAAAATCCTATATGTGAGGCACTGTTATGCTCATCTCCATTTTACTGATCAGAAAACTGAGACACAAAGGTATTAAGTAACTTGCTCATGGTTACATGACAGAAACCATAGCTAGAGTAGTTCTGGCTCCTTGAATAGCATCTTTCTTCCTAGTTTATAACCTTTGACAAGTGACAGGTGTCCTGCCATGGAGCTCATGCTCTTAAGGATAGCCTGGCACAGACTGGCCTCCTAAACGTGACAGTTGTTGTTGTAAGTACTCTGGAGATATTTGTTATTTAATTTTTGATTTTTACAATTACCTTGCTTAAGATGGGTTTTTGCAGTCACATCAGGCAAAGAAAAGTAAGCATGAGAAGGAACAGGAGTGTCATTAGGCCAGCAAGACAGTGCTGGGGAATCCCCGAGGTGTTTAGAGCAGAGCTGTTTGATGAGAAGCCTTTGGTGAGCTTGTTCCCTGGCAGAGTTGGAAGTATCAGACTGATGAAATACATCCCAGGAGAGTTCCCTGCTGAGATATTTTCCAAAGCAATATCTGCCTGCACTACTCTTAGATGAATTTGGTGGACTTCGATATTCAGACTCTGCATCCAAGCAAGAAGAAAGATAGAGCCAGTAAATCCATTGAAATGCTGGCTGCCTTTCCTGATGAGCCCAGGCTGTGATTGTAGAATAAGTTCTGGTTTATCTTTCGTTATGTGGGTCATAAACAAAACAACCTTTTATATGGTAGCACATAGAACACATTCGCTTTTGCCTGTATTGAAACTTTGTGCAGTAACATCACAATTATCCCTGTCATTCTTGTTGATAAAATGTATAATATAGTCATGTGCTGCATATGACATTTTGGTCAATGACAGACTGCTTATAAGTTGTTGGTCCCTTAAGATTATAATACTGTATTTTTACTGTACTTTTCCAATGTTTACATAAACGTAGATATACAAATGCCACTGTGTTTCAGTTGCCTACAATATTCAGTACAGTAACGTGCTGTACAGGTTTGTAGCCTAGCAGCAATAGGCTATATCACATGGCCTAAATGTGGAGGAGCCTGTACCATCTAGGTTTGTGTAAGTACACTCCATGATGTTCACACAGTGAAATAGCCTACTGATGCATTTCCATATAATTAACGGACATGTGACTGTACTAAAATTTCCTCTTTAATCCTCGTTTACTCTTTAAAAATGTTGCTATTGTCTTAATCATATAATTCAGGATCTTTCTCCATAGCACTTATCAGTATCTGGCATATCATATATTTTGCTTATTTTTCTGTCTTTCCCTACTGGGATTAAGCTATGTGAGGACAGGAATTTTGTTCTCTTGTTCAATGCTGTATTCCTAGTTCCCAGAACAGTGATTGACATATAGTAGTTACTCAGTGAATATTCATTTAATGAATAGATGGATCATTCTAAACATTAGCTCACTTAAAAATAGTACATTTATTTCTGTTTCAGAGTCATCGTATTCATAGCATCTGCTTGTCCAGGATAGTAAAGAGAAAAGAGACAAGCAGTTTATCCATGTGGACAGTGATCCCAGTTTGTGCCTCGTACTGTCTTTCAAGCCCTGAAATTGGCTTATCATTTGACTCTTTTCCTGAAAGATAAGTACTACAACAACAACAAAAATCTACCTACACGAGAAGTTCAGTTACTTGGATTTCAGTATAATTTCAGAATAATTTAGAAGGCCAAGATGTACTCTGTTTATTTTCTTGACTCTTCATTTAGTTGTAATAAGAGTATAATGATATTGCATGTTATCACTTTGGCTATAAAATATATATTATTTGATCAAGTATAGAAGAAAACTGATTGAAATTAAACAGAAAAGGAAAATGCTGCCTGCTTTGAGGCAATGTGACCGCCACTATCTGTCACAAGGAAGAAGTATGATACTTCATTATTTATGGGAGACTCAGTGTAGAGGTAAGCTCCAGGCTTGAATTAGGTTAATACTTGTTAACTACCCTTGTTAGATGATCTCTTCCTGGGATAGACTTTATCTAGTGCTATCTCCTCATCTCTTTCCTGATGAAAAGTCTTCTGACTTTTGCCTAGTCTAAGAAAGGCAGCAGGATAAAATTATATTTGCAATTTTAGATGGGATTAACTTTTATCAACCCAATGCATCAGTGGCTTTAAAAACCCTTCAGTTAATTTCTGTGTCCCTCTGCTGTACTTTAAAAATAGTACAACCAAAAAGACTCTTAAAATAATTAGACGAGCAATGACTTAGGGATTAGGAAAGGGTTTACATTCTGACAGGATTTGGACCTGCTTATAATAGCTGATGTCTCCTTAGAGGACTGTGATTTGGGGTGCTGCACATTTTTTCCCCAGCTCAAATTCGTAAACTCTCTTTTGCTTCGAACAAAATACTTGGTTATCAAATCACTTTGTTCTCAGTCAACATCAGTTCATGTAAAGTAAGTAAACCATATTATGTCTGAAAAGAAGCCAAGTTTGCTTTAACTGTAGTTTATAGAGCAGGCACAGTTCTCTGTACAATTTTAGAAGAGTAGCTACGAAAAAATTTTAAACTATGAAGAAATCGTTGAATAACTTTGAAAACTTATCGTGATATGTTTGTTCAGAACAAAATAGGAAAGGAAGGGAGAATGTAAACACACCTGACAAAGTTTCACAAAAATCTCTACAGTGACAATTGAGAATTGATCTAAGGGATGCTAGAAGATTCAGTGATTTAGCAGCTTCTGCTGGAATAAGTTTCCCACTGGTCAAGTCAACTTGCTTTCATCACCACTGAGAGTGGATGTAGCTGTGGAGAAAGAGAAGCCACATGGAGGTAAAGTTTCTTACCAGGAAAAGCACTCGGAAGTTATATCCAAATCTTGGAGGGAGGCATGAACTGAACGCCAGTAACTAAAGGCTAGTCTGCTGGAAAATTTCTGTTACAATTAAACAAACCCTATTAACAGGACATGCATAGTCCACAAGATCTAGACTTGAGAGGACATATGGTTTTGGGAAGATATCCTAGACCAAGGCACCAGTTGAAGTTTAAGAAGTTTAAGGCACATGGGGCCTGTCTCTATCAAAGTCTTTGCATTTTTTTAAACAATAAAGGTCCTAGTATGTTCAGACTTTAAAGGAAGAAATCAGTTTGACTCTTATTTGAATAGTGATATTTTCAAGGAAGAAACATGCTTGATTCAAGTTTTCTTCTGTTTTCTATCTACCTGAAGAGATCCTGTCTGCTAAATTTATGTACCGTAACAAATGTGAGAGTGCTTTTCAGCATTATCAATACAATTAGAACTTACAAAGTTCTTCACTACAGTGGAGGGTACACGCTATTTTTCTTACTAAGAAACAGCCTCAGTGAGGAAGTGAGTTACTCCAGAGCTGGTGAGTGGTAAAGCCAGGACTCAAAGGCCAAGCCTTTTGCCTGCAAATCTAGTACTCTTTGTACCACACCATGCTAGTGGCAGCTATTGGAATCTCAGGCATAGTTTGCCCAGAGGAAATACAGCCATGTGTCACTTAAGGACAGGGAAATGTTCTAAGAAATTCGTTAGGCAATTTCATTGTGGCGCGAACATCACAGGGAGTGCTTACACACACCTCGGTGGTATAGCCTACTACACACCTGCCATATGATGTAGCCTAGTCCTTGTAGCAATAAACCTGTCCAACATGTTACTGTACTGAATACTATAGGTAATTATAACATATCTTAATGCTTAGATATGTGTACTTAAACATATCTAAGCATGTGCAGTAAAAATGTGATGTAAAAGTTTAAAAAGATACACCATATAGGGTACTTACCATGAATGGAGCTTAAAGAACTAAAAGCTGCTCTGGGTGAGTCAGTGAATATGAAGGCCTAGGAAGCTGCACTGTAGTAGGAGGACACTATCATGGCTTCTAGAAACACTGTACAACTAGGCTACATTAAATATGTCACAATTTCTTCTTCAATAATATATATATATACACACACATATATATTTTTGAGACAGGCCTCACTCTGTTGCCCAGGCTGGAGCTCACATCTCAAGGAACTAGAGAAACAAGAATCAACCAAACCCAAACCCAGCAGCAGAAAAGAAATAACAAAGATCAGAGCAGAACCAAATGAAATTGAAACAAAACAAAAAACAACAAATAGTTGTTTCTTTGAAAAGATGAACAAAATTGACTGACTGTTAGCGAGATTAACCAAGAAAAGAAAATATCTAAATAAGCTCAATTAGAAATAGGAGATATTACAACCAGTACCACAGAAATACAAAAGATCATTTAAGTCTGCTATGAACGCCTTTTCACACATAAACTAGAAAACCTAGGGGAGGTGGATAAAATCCTGGAAATATACAACTCTCCTAGATTAAACCAGGAAGAAACAGAAACTCTGAACAGACCAATAACAAGTAGACTGAAACAGTGCTTAAAAGAACTGCCAACAAAAAAGTCCAGGACCAGATTGATTCACAGCTCAATTCTATCGTATAATCGAAGAAGAATTGGTACCAATCCTACTGAAACTATTCCAAAAGATACAGAAAAAGAGGGAATCCTCCCTGACTCATTCTATGAAGCCAGCATTACCCCAATACCAAAACCAGGAAAGGACATATAAATAGATATTTTTTAAACTTTACTTTAAATGTTAAATTACAACAAATTCAGTTCATTAAGTCTAAGAAAAAAAATGAGCCAGAAATAAATGAGCCTAGCTATGAGTTCATTACAATTTCTGTTTTCTAATATCTATACTTATGTCAAGATTTGGTGCGGTTTGACAGTTCACTGGCAATCTCATGTGAACATAATTGAAGAACAGAGAATAAAGAAAAATGTGTTTGAGCAATCAAAACTAAAAGTCAATGTTAAAAAGTATATGCCCTTGACAAAGAATAAATTTCTCCTATCTCTTTTATGGATTTTTCTTATTTTATATGTACTTTTAATGAGTTTAGTAATTTGGTTGTCCAATCTGAAGCAGATTAAAAGATGACAAATTAAAAGAAAAGGGCTTATTAAATAATAGCAAGTTGGCAGAAGAGGGAAGTGATGGGCAGTATTCTTTTTTATACAAAGGAGAACACGTGCATACAAACAAAAACTCCTTAAATAGAATTTACAAAGAGTTACATGTGCAGGGTAGTCTGGAGTTACTTACAAAAGGTGCAAATAACTCCCAACATTAATTAGTCACTTATTTAACAACAATCACTGTTCTAAAAGTAGAGTTAGTAACTTTAAGATAGATAGAAGTTTATAAATTGTTTACAAAACTTAGCACTCAAAATAGTTTGAACAAGAGATTCAGCCTTGTTTATCAGGCACAGTTAGTGATGAAGCACTTCATTTCCCAAAGATAATTGGAAAATAACTTAGTTTATATACAGCTTTACAGTACTCTAGCCAATTTAATTGTGGTTTCATTACTTCATTTACAAGTGCAAGCATATTTTCCAAAGCCAAACATGAAAGCTGTTTCCATTTCTGCTGTTTTGGTACCTGCTGTTATTTGTTTTTTGAAAAGTTTACCTAGTAGCATAGAAGCTAATTACAGTCATGTGCTGCATAACAATGTTTTAGTCAGTGACAGATCTCAAATACGATGGTGGTCCCATAAGATTGTAACAGAGCTGAAAAATTCCTATCACATAGTGATGTTGTAGTTGTTAAGCCGCAGTGCAATGCATTACTCACATGTTTTGTAGTGATGCTGGTATAAACAAACCTATTGTGCTACCAACTGTACAAAAGCATAGCACACAGAACTATGTACAGTACATAACACTGGATAACAATCATAAATGACTATGTTACTGATTTGTGCATTTATTATACTTATTTTATGAATACTCCTATTTATAAAAAAGTTAACTGTAGGCCAGGTACAGTAGTTCCCGCCTGTAATCCCAGCACTTTGGGAGACTGAGATGGGAGGATCACTTGAGCCAAGGAGTTTAAGAACAGCCTGGGCAACATAGTGAGACTCCATCACAACAAAAAATACAAAACTCAGCCAGGTGTGGTGGTGTAGTCCCAACTAGGAGGCTGAGGCAGGAGGATTGCTTGAGCTCAGGAGTTCAAGGCTACAGTGAGCTTTGTTTATCTTTTCAAAGAACTAGCTTTTTATTGTTTTTGTTTTGTTTTGTTTTGTTTCAGTTTCATTTGATTCTGCTCTGATCTTTGTTATTTCTTTTCTTCTGCTGGTTTGGGTTTGGTTGGTTCTTGTTTTTCTAGTTCCTTGAGATGTGAGCGTCGGTTGTCTATTTGTGCTGTTTCAGAAATTTTGATATAGGCATTTAATGCTGTGAACTTTCCTCTTAGAACCGCTTTTGCTGTATCCCAGAGGTTTTGTAGGTTGTGTGACTATTATTCAGTTCAAAGACTTTTTAAATTCCCATCTTTATTTCGTTATTGATCCAAAATTATTCAGGAGCAGATTATTTAATTTCCATGTATTTGTATAGTTTTGAGGGCTACTTCTGGAGTTGATTTCCACTTTTATTCCACTGTGGTCTGAGAGTACTTGATGTAATTTTGATTTTTAGAAAATTCGTCCAGCCTTGTTTTGTGGCCTATCGTATGGTCTATCTTAGAGAATGTTCCATGTTTTGATGAAAATAATGTGTGTTCTGCAGTTGTTGGGTAGAATGTTCTGTAAATATCAGTTAAGTCCATTTGTTCTAGTGTATAGTTTAAGTCCGTGGTTTCTTTGTTGATTTTCTGTCTTGATGACCTGTCTAGTGCTGTCAGTGGAGTATTGAAATCTCCCACTATTATTGTGTTGCATCTCTCATTTTTTTTGTTTAGTAGTAATTAAATTTGGGAGCTCCAGCATTAGGTGTATATATATCTAGGATGGTGATAGTTTCCTTTTGGCCTAGACCGTTTATCATTATATAATGTCCCACCTTTGTCTTTTTAAAGTGTCATTGCTTTAAAATCTGTTTTGGCTGATATAAGAATAGCTACTCCGGCTTGCTTTTGGTTTCCATTTACATGGAATATCTTTTCCACTCCTTTGATTTAAGTTTATGTCAGTCCTTATGTGTTAGGTGAGTCTCTTGAACACAGCAGATACTTGGTTGGTGGATTTTTATCCATTCTGCCATTCTGTATCTTTTAAGTGGAGCATTTAGGACCATTTACATCCAAGGTTAGCATTGAGATGTGAGATACTTGAGCTAGTTGTTGCCTGAATAATTTGTTTTTTTTTTGTTGTTTGTTTGTTTGTTTTTTTTCCCATTGTGCCACTGTTTTATAGGCCCTGTGACATTTATGTTTTTTTTTTTTTTTTTTTTTTTTTTTTTTTTTTTTTTTTTTTTTTTTTTTTTTTTTTTTTTTTAAATTGCATTTTGGGGTCCATGTGAAGAACATGCAAGATTGTTGCATAGGTACACACATGGCAGTGTGATTTGCTGCCTTCCTCCCCATCACCTATATCGTATTTCTCCCCATGCTATCTCTCCCCAACTCCCCACCTCCTGCTGTCCCTCCCCTATTTCCCCCGAGATTTTTGCTTTGAGGAGGTTCTATTTTGGTGTATTTTGGGTTTTGTTTCAAGATTAAGAGCTCCTTTCAGCATTTCTTGTAATGCTGGCTTGGTAGTGGCAAATTATTTCAGCATTTGTTTGTCTGAAAAAGACTTTATCTCTCCTTCATTTATGAAGCTTGGTTTCACGGGATACAAAATTCTTGGCTGATAATTGTTTTGTTTAAGGAGGCTAAAGAAAGGACCACAATCCCTTCTGGCTTGTAAGGTTTCTTTTGAGAAATCTGCTGTTAATCTGATAGTTTTTCCTTTATAGGTTACCTGGTGCTTTTGCCTCACAGCTCTTAAGATTCTTCTTCTTCTTTTTTTTTTGAGATGGATTCTTGCTCTGTCTCCCAGATTGAAGTGCATGGTGTGATTTCGGCTCACTGCAACCTCCACCTCTGGGTTCAAACAATTCACTGGCCTCAGCCTTTCAAGTAACTGGGATTACAGGTTCCTGCCACCATACCTGGCTGATTTTTATATTTTTAGTAGAGACAGGGCTTCACCATGTTGGCCAGGCTGGTCTCAAACTCATGACCTTAAGTGATCTGCCCACCTTGATCTCTCAAATTGCTGGGATTACAGATGTGAGCCACCGTACCTGACCTTTAAGATTCTTTAAGGTCCCTGGTATGAAACCCACTTGATCATGGTATATTATGTTTTTGATATGGTGTTGGATTCAGATTCTTTCCTCTGTCTTGACTTTAGATAATCTGATGACTGTATGCCTAGGTGATGATCTTTTTGTGATGTATTTCTTGGGTGTTCTTTGAGCTTCTTGTATTTGGATGTCTAGATCTCTAGCAAGAACAGGGAAGTTTTCCTTGATTATTCCCTCAAATAAGTTTACCCAACTTCTAGATTTATCTTCTTTCTCAGGAATACCAATTATTCTTATGTTTGGTCATTTAACATAATCCAAAATTTTTTGGAGGCTTTGTTCCAAAAAAAGCTGCAGACTGGTATCCCTGATGAACATAGATGCAAAAATTCTCAACAAAATACTAGCTATCTGAATCTAACACCATATCAAAAACATAATACACCATGATCAAGCGGGTCTTATACCAGGGATGCAGGGTTGGTTTAGTATCTGTAAGTCAATAAATGTGATAAACCACATAAACAGAATTAAAAACAATATGATCATCTTAATAGATGCAGAAAAAGCATTTGACAAAATTTAGCATCTCTTTCTGATTAAAACCCTTAGTAAAATCAGCACAGAAGGGGCATACCTTGAGGTAGTGAAAGCCATCTATGACAAAGCCACAGCTAACATTATATTGAATGGGGAAAAGTTGAAAGCATTCCTCCTGAAAACTGGAACAGGACAAGGATGCCAGCTTTCATCACTTCTATTCAACATAGTACTGGAAGTCCTAGCTAGAGCAGTCAGACAAGAGAAAGAAAGAAAGGGCATCCAAATTGGTAAAGAGGAAGTCAAACTGTCGCTACTCTCCAATGATATGAACATAAACCTAGAAAACCACCAAGACTCATCCAAAAAGCTCCTAGATTGATAAGTGAATTCAGTAAATGCTTTAGTCCACTTTCATGCTGCTGATAGTCATACCAAAACTGGGCAATTTACAAAAGAAAGAGGTTTAATGGACTTACAGTTCCACAGGCTGGGACGGCCTCACAATCGTGGTGGAAGATGAAAGGCACATCTCATATGGCGGCAGACGAGAAGAGAGTTTGTATAGGGTAATTCTCATTTTTAAAACTATAAGATCTCATGAGACTTATTCACTATCACCAGAAGGAGCTGCCTTTATGATTCAGTTACCTCCCACTGGGTCCCACCCACAACACGTGGGAATTCAAGATGAGACTTGGGGGGACACAGCCAAACCAAATCAGTAAAGTTTTAGGGTACAGAATTCATGTACACAAATCAGTAGCACTGCTACACACCAACAGTGATGAAGCTCAGAATGAAATCAGGAATTCAACTTCTTTTATGACAGCTGGAAAAAGAAATGATATACTTTGGAATATACCTAACCAAGGAGGTGAAAAATCTCTACAAGGAAAATTAAAAACACTGCTGAAAGAAATCATAGATGACACAAACAAATAGAAACACATCCCCCGCTCATGGATGGGTAGAATCAATATTGTGAAAATGACCATATTGCCAAAAGCAATATATAAATCAGTGCAGTTCCCATCAAAAAGAATATGATTATTCTTCACAGAACTAGAAAAACAAAATCGCGAAATTTATATGGAACCAAAAAAGAGCCCCCATAGCCAAAGCAAGGCTAAGTAAAAAGAACAAATCTGGAAACATCACAGTACCCGACTTCACTGGACTACAAGCGTATGGTTACCAAAACAGCGTGGTACTGGATAAAAACAGTCACATAAATCAATGGAACAGAATAGAGAACCCAGAAATAAAGCCAATACATACAGCCAACTGATCTTTGACAGAGGAAACAAAAACATAAAGTGTGGAAAGGACACCCTGTTCAACAAATGGTGTTGGGATAATTGACAAGCCACATGTAAAAGAATGAAGCTGGATCCTCATTTCTTACCTTATACAAAAATTGACTCAAGAGGAACCAAATACTTAAGTCTAACACCTGAAACTATTAAAATTCTAGATAACATCAGAAAAGCCCTTCTAGACATTGGTGTAGGCAAAGAGTTCATGACCAAGGACCCAAAAGCAAATGCAACAAAAACAAAGATAAATAGATGATATTTCATTAAACAAAAAGGCTTCTGCACAGCAAAATAAGTAATCAGCAAAGTAAACAGACAACCTGCAGAGTGGGAGAAAATATTTGCAAACTATCCATCTGACAAAGGACTAATATCCAGAATTTACAAGGAACTTAAAGCGGTGAGAAAAAACAAAAAAACAAAAAACCCCCCTCACAAATAATCACATCAAAAAAATGGGCTAAAGACATGAATAGACAGTTACCAAACGAGGATATACAAATGGACAACAAACATGGAAAACTGCTCAACTTCACTGATTATGAGGAAAATGCAAACCAAACCACAGAGCTATATGCCTTACTCCTGCATTAATGGCCATAACCAAAAAATAAAAAAAAAATATATAGGACTTCATGACCAAAACACCAAAAGCATTGACAACAAAAGCCAAAATAGACAAATGGGACCTAATCAAACTCCACAGCTTCTGCACAGGAAAAGAAACAGTCATTAGAGTGAATCGGCAACCAACAGAATGGGAAAATTTATTTATTTATTTATTTTTTTTTGAGACGGAGTTTCGCTCTTGTTACCCATGCTGGAGTGCAATGGCGC
>NW_016107349.1:8316183-8323725 GCF_001604975.1 Cebus imitator | reverse complement strand
CTGGGGTCTGTTGGGGGGAAATAGGGGAGGGACGGTGGGGGGTGGGGAGCTGGGGAGAGATAGCAAGGGGAGAAATGCCAGATGTAGGTGATGGGGAGGAAGGCAGCAAATCACACTGCTACGTGTGTACCTATGCAACAATTTTGCATGTTCTTCACATGTACCCCAAAACCTAAAATGCAATAAAATAAATAAATGGGGAAAAAATAATATATATTGGTGTAGATGTGGTAAGAAGGGAACACTTACACTGCTGGTGGGAATGTAAACTAGTACAACCACTATGGAAAACACTGTGGTGCTCCCTTAAAGAACGAAAAGTAGAACTACCATTTGATCTAGCAATCCCACTACTGGGTGTCTACCATGAGGAAGAATCACTGTATGAAAAAGACATTTGCACACCCAAGTTTATAGTAGCACAATTCGCAATCGCAAAAATTTGTAACCAGCCTAAATGCCCATCAACCAATGAGTGGATAAGGAAAATGTGACACACATAGACACGCACACACGGAATACTTCTCGGGAATGAAGTAATGGCATTTGCAGCAACCTGGATGGAGTTGGGGACCATTATTTTAAGTGAAGTAACTCAGGAATGGAAATCCAAACATTATATGTTCTCACTTGTACTGGGTGCTAAGCTATGGGGATGCAAAGGCATGAGAATGATGTAATGGACTTTGTGGGTTCTGGGGGAAAGGTGGGACTGGGTTAAGGGATAAAAGTACACATTTAGTACAGTGTACACTGCTCAGGTGATGGATGCACCAAAATCTCAGAAATCACTGCTGAAGAACTTATTCATGTAACCAAATACCACCTGTTCCCCAAAAATTATTGTAAAAAAATAAATTACTTACTTGATTTTCATTATGAATATTTCTGATCTTTAAAAACATTTTTTACTCAGGTTAAATTCACATGATGTACAACTGTTTTTAAGTAAACAACTCATTGGCATTTAGTACGTTTACAATACTGTCTAGTTCTAAAACATTTTCATCACCCCAAAAGGAAATTCTGTATCTCTTAAGCAGTCATTCTCCATTCTTCCCTGCCTCTAGCAACACCAATTTACTTTCTGTCTGTCTCTGTGGATTTATATATTCTAGTCTTGAACTCCTGGCTTCAAGCTATTTTCCCACCTTGGCCTCCCAGCACCTTGGGATTACAGGTGTGAGCCACCATACATGTGGGATTTATTCTAGATATTTCGTATAAACAGAATTATGCAATATTTGACCTTTTGTCTTCTGGCTGCTTTTGCTTAGCATAATGTTTTAGAATGTCACCCACATTGTAGCATGTATCTAGCATGAAACTGGAGCCTCATCTCTTAATCAAAAATTGACTCAAGTACATCGTTACATCAGATGTATCAGTACATCATTGTGTTTTATGGCTGAATATTCATTGTATGTGTACACCACAAGCTTATTTATCCATTCATCCATTGATGGACATTTGGCTTGTTTCCACCTTTTGGTTATTGCAGATAGTCCTGCTGTGCATATGCATATACATGTGTTTGCTTGAGCACCTGTTTTTCATTTCTTTTGGGTATGTACCTAGGAGTGGAATTGCTGGATCATATGGTGATTCTATATTTAGTGTTTTGAGTACCCACCAAACTTTTCCACAGCAGCTGACCCATTTTTCTACTCTTACTAGCAATGTGTAAGTTCCAATTTCTCCTCACCAATGCTTACTTCCTATTTTTTAAATTATAGCCATCCCAGTTGCTGTGAAGTGGTTTCTCATTATGGTTCTGAGTTGCATTTCCCTAATGACTAATGATGTTGAGCATCTTTTCATGTGCTGGTTGGCCATTCATATCTTTTTTTAAAAAAAGTCTAAGTCCTTTGCTCATTTTTAAATCGGGTTTCTTTTTGTATGTAAGAGTTATTTTATACATTCTAAATAGTAGACCTTTATCAGCTACATATCTGCAAATATTTTCTCCTTTTCTCCTGTTTTATAGGTTGTTTTTTTACTTTCTTCATATGTTTTTTTTTTTTTTTTTTTTTTTTTTTTTTTTTTTTTTTTTTTTTTTTTTTTTTTTTTTTTTTTTTTTTTTTTTTTTTTTTTTTTTTTTTCTTTTTTGGAGACAGGGTCTTGCTCTGACACCCAGGTTGAAGTGCAGTGGCACAATCATGGCTTACTGTAGCCTTGATCTGTTGGGCTTTAAGTGGTTCTCCCACCTCAGCCACTCAAGTAGCTGGGACTACAGGTATGTGCCACCATACTCAGCTAATTTTATTCTGTTATAGAGGCCAGGTGTCACTATGGTGTCCAGGATTGACTCAAAGTTCTGAGCTCAAGCAGTCCTCCTGCCTCAACTACCCAAAATGTTAGGTTTACAGCTGTGAGTGACCATGCCTGGCCTGACATATATTTTTTTGCAAAAATGTTCTAAATTTTGTGTCTTTTTTTTTTTTTTTAAAGGGTCTTGCTCTGTCACTCAGGCTGGTATGCAGTGGTGTAATTATAGCTCACTGAAGCCTTGGTCTTCTGGGCCCAAGTGATCCTCCCAATTTAGCCTCTTGAGTAGCAGGGACTACAGGGGTATGCCACCATGCCCAGCTAACTTTAACATTTTTTGTAGAGATAGGGTCTTGCTTTGTTGCCCAGGCTGGTCTCGAACTCCTGGCCTCAGGTTTCTCCCACTTTGGACTCCCAAAATGCTAGGATTACAGGCGTGAGCCACTGTGCCCAGCAAATTTTGTAATTTTGAAATAAGTTTATCTGTTTTTTCCTTTGTTGCTCATGTTTTTGGTGTAATATTCAAGCATTCATTCCCAAATTCAAGATCACAGAGATTTACCCTAATGTTTTCTTCTAAAGTATTTTTTGGGCCACTTCTTATATTTAGTTAATTTTTTTGACTAATGAAGTAGGGATCCAGCTTTATTCTTTTGTATGTGGATCTTCAGTTGTCCTAGCACCATTTGTTGAAAAAAGTATTCTTTTCCCCACTAACTGGTCTTGGTACCTGTATTTAAAATCACTTGACTGTAGATATACAGGTTCATTTCTGGACTCTCTGTTCTATTTGTCTATGTCTCTTCTTATGCCAGTACCACACTGTTTTGATCACTATAGCCTTGTAATAAGTTTTCAAACAAGGAAGTGTGAGTCCTCCAACTTTGTTATCCTTTTTCAGTATTGTTTTGGCTATTTAGAACCCCTTGTAGGCCCATGTGAATTTGAGGATTGGCTTTTAATCTCTATGAAAAAGCATATTGGGATTGTGATAGGTAATGCATTTGAATCTGAAGATTACTTTGGGTAATACTACACCTTAACAACATTAAATCTTTCAGTCTATGAACATGAGATGTCTTTCAATTTATTTAGATTTTCCTTAATTTCTTTTAGCACTGTTTAGTTGTGTTCAGTGTATTTTCACCTTCTTGGTCAAATTTATTCCTACATAGTTTATTCTTTTGGATATTACTATAAATGGAACTGTTTTATTAATTTCTGTTTCTGACATGTACATTGGTGTTACATAGAATCGCTACTGATTTTTGTATGTTGACCTTGTACCCTGCAAACTCTACTGAATTTATTACTTTGAGTAAGTGTGTTTGTGTGTGTGTGTGTGTGTGGCAGGGTGGGGGAGTAGATTTGGAGGACTTTCTATGTATAGGATTATATAATCTATGTATAGAGATAGTTTTACTACTTCTTTCCAGTTTAGATGTCTTTTATTTTTCTTGTCTAATTGCTCTGGTTAGAACTTTCAGTACAGTGTCAAATGGCAGTGGTGAACATGGGTATCCTTGTCTTGTTACTGATCTTAGGGGGAAAGCTTTTAATCTTTCACTATGGAGTATTCTATTAGCTGTGAGTTTTTCCTAAATGCTCGCTGTCACGGTGAGAAGCTCTTCTCTGTTCTTCTCTTCCTAGTTTTCTAGGTGTTTTTATTATTAAGAATGTTGGATTTTGTCAAATGCTTTTTCTGCGTCAATTGAGATAATCATGTGTGTTTGTTTTTTCTTTTGTCTTAGTGATATGATATAATGATTTTGGGGGGTATAGTTTACCACCCTTGCAGTTCTCTGATTAATCCTAGTTAGTCATGGTGTATAATCCTCTTAATTTGCTTTTAGACTCAGTTATTTAATATTTGCTTAGGATTTTTGCATCTGTATTTATAAGGTATGTCTATAGTTTTCTTGTTGTTATCTTTTGTCTGGCTTTGGTATTAGGGTAATGCTGGCCTAGAGATTGAGTTAGAAAATGTTCTCTCTTTTCCTTGATTTTCGTGCTCACCCCCCACCTTTTTTTTTTTTTTTTTGAATGGATTTTAAATTATTTTGGAAAGTTAATTATTCAGATTCTTAAGGTTGTTATTCAAGATGAGCCAAAAAAAAAAAGGTCTTACCCAGGAAAAATCTTTGCCTAATGAGAATTTAATCACAATATTTTGTTGCTCAAACTCTACCTACCTAAATTAGAAACAGACGATATTATAGTCATAAAATCTTATGGAATCAGATGTTGTAACTTGATTATATATGTGTAGAAATTCTAAGAGAGCATTCAATCCAAGGATTATATTATGATAATTTAGTTACCCATGTGTATATAAACATTTCTAGCAGCAATTTTAGAAATATAATACCTCCGAGGAGGTATTTAACAAGATATAAATTTGATTTTTGGCTAGCTTTCATCATGTCTTAAGATAGAACCTGAACACTGGGGCAGGTCCCAAAGCAAATACTTTAGCTGCAATAGTTATGCACGAGAAAGTCATATAAACAGTCTTTCCTTGACAAGCTACATAGTCAGTGTTCAGATGTCCCAAATCTTAGACTTCTTCATTTAAAAGAGCTCACCAACAAAGAATTTACTTAGCCCACCATTCTTTTTTTTTTAGATAGAGTCTTGCTCTGTTACCCAGGCTGGAGTGCAGTGGCACAATCTCAGCTCACTTCTGCCTCCTGGGTTCAAGCGATTATCTTGCCTCAGCTTCCTGAGTAGCTGGGATTACAGGCATCCACCACCATACCCGGCAAATTTTTTGTATTTTTAGTAGAGATGGGTTTTCACCATGTTGGCCAGGCCTGTCTCAAACTCCTGACTTCAGCTGATCCACTGGCCTCTGCCTTTCAAAGTGCTGGGATTACAGGCATGATCCACCATGTCTGGTTTAAGCCCACCAGCTGTTTGTACCATTAGATAAAGTTTTTGCTAATCTCTTCTATGGTATATAATTTGTGAAAAAGTAGTTATGATTCAATTTCTTTTTTTTTTTTTCTTTTTTGAGATGGAGTTTCACTCATGTTACCCAGGCTGGAGTGCAATGGCACGATCTCGGCTCACCGCAACCTCCGCCTCCCAGGTTCAGGCAATTCTCCTGCCTCAGCCTCCTGAGTAGCTGGGATAACAGGCACGCACCACCATGCCCAGCTAATTTTTTGTATTTTTAGTAGAGATGGGGTTTCACCATGTTGGCCAGGATGGTCTCAATCTCTTGACCTCGTGATCCACCCGCCTCGGCCTCCCAAAGTGCTGGGATTACAGGCTTGAGCCACCGCGCCCGGCCATGATTCAATTTCAACAAATGTATTTGTCCAGTTCTGTTTGATTTTCTAATTCATGTCTTACGAGTAATAGATGCACTGATAAACTTAGCACATTTTAACAGTTTTCCTTTCAGAATGTGCTTTTTAAAAGAATGCTAGCAGACTGTTCAGTGTTATTTTAATTCTATCACAGCCCATTCACAAAAGGTACAACCACAAATTATACAATAAACTTAAAATTTTATAATTCTATTTTTGTATTTGAAACAGTCTAGTCCAAATGTATTTAGAAAGTTAATTTGTTCAAAGGATATTTTTAAGACATTTTCATTTTGGTTAAAAATGATGACATACTGTTAATGACCAAAACAGTTTTAGATCCTAAAGGATTCCTAATCTGGCAAAAATAAATGTTTGTGGAATTAAAGTGCATAGTAGTGATATACATTATAGACCAAATGTGGTACATTCAGCCCCAAACTTGTGTTCCAAGGTGGAACAAAAAGCAGACATAGTAACAGAAATGTATTTTGTTGTAATCAAATACATGTAGATAATTTCAAAAGTCTTTTGAGAGGCAGAGTCAATAATTGATTTTGTTCAATTGGTGGGGAGAATGGGTGAAACTAAATAATATTTTTAAAAATATAGTGGTTTTCAGGCTGGCACAGTGGCACACCCCTGTAATCCCAGCACTTTGGGAGGCTGAAATGGAAGGATCACTTGAAGCCAGGAGTTTAAGACCAGCCTGAGCAACATAGTGAGACCCTGTCTTGATCAAAAAAAGAAAAAAAAAAATTAGCATGGTGTGATGGCATGCACCTGTAGTCTAATTACTTAGGAGGCTGGGGCAGAAGGATCACTTGAGCCTGGAAGTTCAAAGTTGCAGTGAGCCTTAATGATGCCAGTACACTCCTGCCTGATTGATAGAGTGAGACCCTCTTTCAAAAAGTAAAATATGATGGTTTTCTTGTAGCAAAATGTACTTACATGGTTTTCCCTTATCCAGTCCTCATGATAAGATTTTGAGGGTGGTATTACCTTATTTTACACTTGAGAAAACCAAATTGGACTGGTTGACTTTGCCATTTCACGCCTAGTAAGTAGCTGTTGGAAATCAAACTCAGAACTTTGTAGTTAAGTATCAAGGTCTTTCTATTAAGCCAGATTTTCCTTTTCTGTAAGTTGCAGTTTAAAAGAAGAAAAGAATAGCACTTGTTTTCTGTAAATGTGTGATATATATTCTGTGCTTACAGATAATAAGCAATTCATTAAAAAATATCATAACTTCAGAATATGATTAACCATAGGACTTGGCCTTTCAGATATATTATGGTATGCTTGGAGTTTCAGAAGTTTTATTTCCATGAAACTTGTCAAGGATACGTTATTTTTGTTTTGTTTTTTGTTTTTTAAGGACAAGATCTTACTTTGTTACCCAGGCTGGAGTGCAGTGGTTCGATCTCAGATCACTGCAGCCTCTGTCTACCTCCTGGGTTCAAGTGATCAGCCTGCCAAGTAGGTGAGACTACAGGTGCACGCTATCACTCCTGGCTAATTTTTTGTAGAGGCAGTGTTTCACCATGTTGCCCAGATTGGCCTCGAACTCCTGGGCTCAAGCACTCCTCCCACTTCGACCTTCCAAAGTGCTGGCATTCCAGGTGTGAGCCACCATGCCTGCCAAAGATAAGGTTTTATATAACTTTCTCCTGCATAACTTTGGAGGGGCAGTGTAGTGTAGTGCAAAGTTATCAAATTTTAAGGGACACAAGAATTATGTAGGAGATTAATAGCTTTTTGTGCCCAGGAAACCCTCTAGGTAATTCTGGTAGAGGTAGTCCAGGGACAATACTTGGGGGAAACACTGGCTTTGGAGTTTAACACAGATAAAAATACCTACTTCTGGCCGGGCGCGGTGGCTCAAGCCTGTAATCCCAGCACTGTGGGAGGCCGAGGCGGGTGGATCACGAGGTCAAGAGATCGAGACCATCCTGGTCAA